>NC_133344.1:37225387-37525387 GCF_030506205.2 Paramisgurnus dabryanus
GAGACAAAGTAAACCTCCCCATCGGGGAATCGAACCCCGGTCTTCCACGTGACAGGCGGAGATACTGTCCACTATACTAATGAGGACTTCACACACGCACAGGTGTCATGCCGGCCAATCTGCCCTTCGAAAGAAAACTCTTGGTATTCTGTGGTTATCAATTTACAGACACCAGCAGGAGGCATGTAAGGGAATCGACTGAATCCATGATCAATTCAGTGCAGCTCTGCAACAATAGTTGTTCAGAACATCCACAAGTTCTGTGGAGCAACAGACGTTTGCCTGCGTTGGTGGTATAGTGGTGAGCATAGCTGCCTTCCAAGCAGTTGACCCGGGTTCGATTCCCGGCCAACGCATTGCTTTTTGCTCGACGCCATCGTGAGAACGAGAGCAACGCAGCGCACTCCTTCAGCCGATTTTGGTGGCTCGTGCAAGCTGTTTGAGAAGTCAAACGAAAAGGAAATCTCCCCGTCGGGGAATCGAACCCTGGTCTTCCGCGTGACAGGCGGAGATACTGTCCACTATACTAACGAGGACCTGGCGCCCGAGCGGAGTCGTCGAGCCGAATCGTCGGTCCATACCGCAGCTTATAACACACATACTCCCCATTTGTGAGGACAGCCTTCCTGTTCATTCCCCTCGTTTTTTGTTTATTTTTTGTGTTTGTTTATATTTTAAACAGTTTCTTTACCTTCTTTTTTAAAAAGCATTCCCTTCCACTGCCCCAGCCAACTACCATCCTTACCCCAAAATCAGTAAACCCCCTAGATAGCTCCTTTAAAAGGACAACCCTACCCCATTGTGAACCTTAACCCAATCCCTCCCCTTGCTTTTTTACTTTTTATCTGGAATAAATGAAACTAAACTACACCATGCCCTAACACCGGCTATCATAAACCCAAGAAGAATTTTTGAAGTGACAATTACCTCTTAAGCTGAAGGTCTTAGACATTGTTCTTCTGTTGGGACCCTATCTTTCCTTTTTTTTCTAGAGGCTATAGAAATTAATGAAGATTCCCCTGTCCTGGAAGAAAATTCCTCTTCTGTTATTTTTGGGGTGGCTTTTGTTATTTTATTTTTTTAGGTTTGAGAACCTAACGGAATTTAGATTTTAGGTAACCTGTGCCGGTGCATCCTCTGTGTAATGGGCAGAGTTTCATTCCCCAAAACCTCTCAGCAAAAGATCACACTGTGACATGTTAGTAGCCTATGCCTGTGTCTTTATTTTGCGCAGGATGGCATTTCTACTTCTTTTGCTCCTCCCAGGTGGCAAGGTCTGGGTGGATCCTGATCCAGAAATTACCCTTTTTGAACATTATGGTGTGGCACAGGGACCACACTGGGTCGAGGTTTGTTGGGCATAACTCAAGTATTCCTTCAACTGCGCATAAATCTTTCGCCTTTTACTAAAGATTTCCGTGGAGGGGGACCAGTGTGAGTTTGTTGTATTTTTGGATGCTCTGCTGACTGCAGAGCTGCCTAAGTTTGGTCAATCGAAGAAACTCTTTCATTAAGGTTTGGTTTCTCGCGATGTGTTCAGGAGTGTTAGTTTGCAGCACTGCTCCGTGAGGGTTGAGACTTTTACGTAGCATTTGTTTTGAATCATTGGTGTGGAGGGTGTTTCAAACTGGCCAAGTCACGTGATTTTAGCAAACGAGGCTTCATTGCGTAACAACCGTTTGGAAACGTTGCGGAAATCCGATGGTTCACCGCTAGGGGGACTTGGTCACAAATGACCAGTGTCTAATATGGTTAGGTGAACTCGGGTCAGTTTGATCATGCATCCTTCTGACTAATAACACTACCATTTTGTTTACATTTTGTTTATAGACAGATTTAATAACAGAAATGTGCATAATTAAAAGGGGAGATAGTTTTAATGATTCGTTTGCCCTAAATAAAACTAAAAATCACACATAATACACTTTTAATTATTTCTTAATTAAGTTAAATCATTTTTTAAACATATTTTAATAAAAATCTTGCTATTACTTTGTAAAATGAAGTGTAAAATGTTTGGACAGATCTGCTTTTACACTATATTGACCAGCAGGTGTCGCCAACGAGTGTGGTGTTACGAACGCTTAGAAAAACTGAATACATTTTCGAAGCAATTGGTTCAATTGATTTGAAGCTTCTAAAAGCTTGGTTTCTCCCATCACTAGTGTTCAGTGGCTTTAAAGAAAGGTGCCGGGTAACTCCATCATAGGGACGGCAAGAGGTGCAAAAACGGCAAAGGGGCATCACTGTTCAGCTAGTGCATTTCGATCGGCAGTCCAGAGACAAAGTAAACCTCCCCATCGGGGAATCGAACCCCGGTCTTCCGCGTGACAGGCGGAGATACTGTCCACTATACTAATGAGGACTTCACACACGCACAGGTGTCACGCCGGCCAACCTGCCCTTCGAAAGAAAACTCTTGGTATTCTGTGGTTATCAATTTACAGACACCAGCAGGAGGCATGTAAGGGAATCGACTGAATCCATGATCAATTCAGTGCAGCTCTGCAACAATAGTTGTTCAGAACATCCACAAGTTCTGTGGAGCAACAGACGTTTGCCTGCGTTGGTGGTATAGTGGTGAGCATAGCTGCCTTCCAAGCAGTTGACCCGGGTTCGATTCCCGGCCAACGCATTGTTTTTTGCTCGACGCCATCGTGAGAACGAGAGCAACGCAGCGCACTACTTCAGCCGATTTTGGTGGCTCGTGCAAGCTGTTTGAGAAGTCAAACGAAAAGGAGATCTCCCCGTCGGGGAATCGAACCCCGGTCTTCCGCGTGACAGGCGGAGATACTGTCCACTATACTAACGAGGACCTGGCCCCTGAGCGGAGTCGTCGAGCCGAATCGTCGGTCCATACCGCAGCTTATAACACACATACTCCCCATTTGTGAGGACAGCCTTCCTGTTCATTCCCCTCGTTTTTTGTTTATTTTGTGTGTTTGTTAGTAGCCTATGCCTGTGTCTTTATTTTGCGCAGGATGGCATTTCTACTTCTTTTGCTCCTCCCAGGTGGCAAGGTCTGGGTGGATCCTGATCCAGAAATTACCCTTTTTGAACATTATGGTGTGGCACAGGGACCACACTGGGTCGAGGTTTGTTGGGCATAACTCAAGTCTTCCTTCAACTACGCATAAATCTTTCGCCTTTTACTAAAGATTTCCGTGGAGGGGGACCAGTGTGAGTTTGTTGTATTTTTGGATGCTCTGCTGACTGCAGAGCTGCCTAAGTTTGGTCAATCGAAGAAAGTCTTTCATTAAGGTTTGGTTTCTCGCGATTTGTTCAGGAGTGTTAGTTTGCAGCACTGCTCCGTGAGGGTTGAGACTTTTACGTAGCATTTGTTTTGAATCATTGGTGTGGAGGGTGTTTCAAACTGGCCAAGTCACGTGATTTTAGCAAACGAGGCTTCATTGCGTAACAACCGTTTGGAAACGTTGCGGAAATCCGATGGTTCACCGCTAGGGGGACTTGGTCACAAATGACCAGTGTCTAATATGGTTAGGTGAACTCGGGTCAGTTTGATCATGCATCCTTCTGACTAATAACACTACCATTTTGTTTACATTTTGTTTATAGACAGATTTAATAACAGAAATGTGCATAATTAAAAGGGGAGATAGTTTTAATGATTCGTTTGCCCTAAATAAAACTAAAAATCACACATAATACACTTTTAATTATTTCTTAATTAAGTTAAATCATTTTTTAAACATATTTTAATAAAAATCTTGCTATTACTTTGTAAAATGAAGTGTAAAATGTTTGGACAGATCTGCTTTTACACTATATTGACCAGCAGGTGTCGCCAACGAGTGTGGTGTTACGAACGCTTAGAAAAACTGAATACATTTTCGAAGCAATTGGTTCAATTGATTTGAAGCTTCTAAAAGCTTGGTTTCTCCCATCACTAGTGTTCAGTGGCTTTAAAGAAAGGTGCCGGGTAACTCCATCATAGGGACGGCAAGAGGTGCGAAAACGGCAAAGGGGCATCACTGTTCAGCTAGTGCATTTCGATCGGCAGTCCGGAGACAAAGTAAACCTCCCCATCGGGGAATCGAACCCCGGTCTTCCGCGTGACAGGCGGAGATACTGTCCACTATACTAATGAGGACTTCACACACGCACAGGTGTCACGCCGGCCAACCTGCCCTTCGAAAGAAAACTCTTGGTATTCTGTGGTTATCAATTTACAGACACCAGCAGGAGGCATGTAAGGGAATCGACTGAATCCATGATCAATTCAGTGCAGCTCTGCAACAATTCTCCTCCTCTACCCTTATTGGAAAACCCAAGTCAATTACCTTGTGTGTCTATCGGGAGAAAACGACGTCGGAGGCGCGGAAGGCGAGGCGGCGTGCTCGTCAGATGGAAACTGCTCCTGGCTTCGCTGGCTGTGCCCCGTTCGTCTTTCCCGTTCCGGCGCTCTGGTTTGCTTCGGGATGGTTGTCGGGCTGGTCGCTTTTGGGGACCACGACATCGCTGGATAAAGTCCGTAGTACCCGCACACCACTCGGCTGTACGGTTACATCAGCTACATCTGCAGCGGTTCGGCAGAGGTGGTGTGGACCACGCAAATCTTCGGCAATTACGTCGTGCCTCAGTGGTGGCTTGTGACCCGACCATGGTCAGGATGGGTCTTATAAACGCCAGATCAATAGGAAACAAGGCGACTATTTTAAATGACTTTCTTATCTCACGTGAATTGGATTTTTTATTTGTGACGGAGACGTGGCTAAATGCCGGGGATCACAGCCCTTTCTCTGAACTGGTGCCACCAAAATGCTCTTTCATAAACACTCCCCGAGCAGTTGGTCGGGGTGGGGGTCTTGCAGCAGTATTTAAAGATATTTTTGCCTGCAGGTCACAAACGGCAAATGTCTACTCCAGTTTTGAACTTCAACTATTACAGTTTGATCAAAAAAACCCTGTGCTATGTGCACTAGTCTACAGACCACCAAAGACTCATAAAGACTTCATATCTCATTTCACCGAATTTTTGGGAGAAATCTTGACAAGGTATGACAGAATTTTAATTCTTGGGGACTTCAATATACATGTATGTTGTCCCACAAACTCTCTAGCCAAGGAGTTTCTGAATTTAATTGACTCTTTTAATCTCACTCAGCACGTCACGGGTCCAACACACAATCAGGGCCACACTTTGGACCTTGTATTATCGTATGGCCTTTCCGTTTGTGACATTGAGATATCTGACATTGTGTTTTCCGATCATAAAGCGGTGGTGTTTGACGTTGCATTACCGTCTATCATCATCAAACCATCTGCTGACGATCGTCTTCTCTGTATAGTAAATGATGACACGATAATTAATTTTTGCACCTTGTTTACTGAAGTAGCCCCTCTTTTTCTATTCGATGAAAATCCATCTACTCTACTGGGCGTAGAGGAGCTGCTGGTTCAGTTTAACTCAACATGCACAAATATTCTAAACTCAGTTGCCCCCCTGAAGAAAAAACGTTTTAAAGCAGCATCAAAACCATGGCTAAATGACTCCACTCGTGTTCTCCGCCAGGCTTGCAGGCGAGCTGAGCGCAAGTGGAGAAAAGACAATCTTCAAGTTTCACGTGACATCTATAAAGACTCTTTAATGACTTATCAAAACTCTGTACTTAAATCAAGGGCCATTTACCTCTCTGAGTTTATTGAAAATAATCGGCATAAACCTAGAGTTTTGTTTGATACGATTAATTCTGTGGTAAATCCTCCAGTGTTAAACAGCCTGGTTGCCTCCCCACAAAATTGTGAACATTTTTTAAAATATTTTTTAGCTAAAATTGAGGAATTAAGATCATCAATTAAGTACCCCGCTCATGATCCATCTATGCCTTCTACCTGCTCTGCTGTCTTAAATCAGTTTGAGCCTGTATCTTTATTTTACTTAAAGGATATAGTTGAAAATCTGAAGTTTACCTCCTGTGCACTTGATGTTGTTCCTACCCGTATTTTTAAGCTGGCTTTTGAGGTCATAGGCCCAAGTGTCTTGACCATAATAAATACCTCCATGAGATCAGGTTTAGTTCCTAATTATTTTAAACATGCCATTGTCAAACCCCTTATCAAAAAAGCTAATTTGGATCCCACTGAGTGCTCAAATTTTAGACCTATTTCAAATTTGCCTTTCCTTTCCAAAGTTTTGGAAAAAGTTGTTTTATCCCAACTACAAAAATTCTTAGAAGAAAACTCGTTACTAGAGGTTTTTCAGTCAGGTTTTAAAGCAAAGCACAGTACAGAAACAGCTCTCTTAAGAGTCTACAATGATATCCTACTAACAGTTGATTCTGGCGTATCTGCTATTTTACTTCTATTAGATCTAAGTGCAGCTTTCGACACCATTGACCACAATTTATTGATATCCCGCCTCGAGTGTTATATTGGAATACATGGAGTAGCCTTACAGTGGTTTAGATCTTACCTGTCAAATAGAAGTTTTTGTGTGAAAATAGGGGAGTCTTTATCCTCTACAGGTCATATTAAATACGGTGTACCTCAAGGGTCCATTCTTGCACCATTGCTTTTTTCTATCTATATGTTGCCTTTGGGTTCAATTTTTAGAAAACACAATGTGTCATTTCACTGCTATGCTGATGATACTCAGTTTTACTTACCTTTCAAGAAAAATGAGTTTTTGATTTCGGGGTGTCTTGAGGAGATTAAGAGTTGGATGTCTCTAAATTTTTTAAAACTAAATGAAAACAAATCAGAGATTATTGTCTTTGGAAAATGTAATCCAGTAAATTTGGGTCCTTTGGAAATGTACAACAAGCCACTAATAAAAAATCTGGGTGTGTTCTTTGACAGTGATTTGAAGTTTGATAAACAAATAAATGCTGTTGTGAAATCATGCTTTTTCCATCTGAGACTTCTGGCAAGGGTTAAGTCCTTTCTGTCTCCTAGAGATTTAGAACCAACAATACACGCTTTTGTTTTTTCGAGATTGGAATATTGTAATTCACTGTATTCCGGAATTAGTCAATCAGCATTATCTCGGCTACAGGTGGTTCAAAATGCTGCAGCCAGGATGCTGACAGGTACTCGAAAATATGAGCACATCACCCCAATTCTATTCTCTTTAAAGTGGCTACCAGTGCACCTCCAAATTGAATCCAAAATTCTAGTGATGGTTTTTAAAGCTTTACATGGTTTGGCACCCTCCTATCTTGGAGACCTGTTAGTGCACCGAAATTACACAAGATCCCTTAGGTCCTCAGATCAGCTGTTTCTCCAGGTTCCCAAGTCCAGGTTAAAATCTAAAGGGGATAGGGCGTTCTCGGTCTATGGTCCTAAACTCTGGAATTCGTTACCTCTAAAAGTTAGGGCTTCAAGGTCATTATCTACCTTTAAATGTGAGTTAAAATCTTATCTGTTATCTAAAGCTTTTATTTCTTTTACTTAATTATACTGATGTATCACATGTTTTTTTTTTTTTTTACCTTGTTATTTATGATGTATTTATGATGTATTTATGATGTGTTTCTTTTATATAATTTGCTTGTACAGCACCTTGGGCAGCACAGCGCTGTAGTTGTGTGCTTTATAAATAAACAAAAACAACAACAACAACAATAGTTGTTCAGAACATCCACAAGTTCTGTGGAGCAACAGACGTTTGCCTGCGTTGGTGGTATAGTGGTGAGCATAGCTGCCTTCCAAGCAGTTGACCCGGGTTCGATTCCCGGCCAACGCATTGCTTTTTGCTCGACGCAATCGTGAGAACGAGAGCAACGCAGCGCACTACTTCAGCCGATTTTGGTGGCTCGTGCAAGCTGTTTGAGAAGTCAAACGAAAAGGAGATCTCCCCGTCGGGGAATCGAGCCCCGGTCTTCCGCGTGACAGGCGGAGATACTGTCCACTATACTAACGAGGACCTGGCGCCCGAGCGGAGTCGTCGAGCCGAATCGTCGGTCCATACCGCAGCTTATAACACACATACTCCCCATTTGTGAGGACAGCCTTCCTGTTCATTCCCCTCGTTTTTTGTTTATTTTGTGTGTTTGTTTATATTTTAAACAGTTTCTTTACCTTCTTTTTTAAAAAGCATTCCCTTCCACTGCCCCAGCCAACTACCATCCTTACCCCAAAATCAGTAAACCCCCTAGATAGCTCCTTTAAAAGGACAACCCTACCCCATTGTGAACCTTAACCCAATCCCTCCCCTTGCTTTTTTACTTTTTATCTGGAATAAATGAAACTAAACTACACCATGCCCTAACACCGGCTATCATAAACCCAAGAAGAATTTTTGAAGTGACAATTACTTCTTAAGCTGAAGGTCTTAGACATTGTTCTTCTGTTGGGGCCCTATCTTTCCTTTTTTTCTAGAGGCTATGGAAATTAATGAAGATTCCCCTGTCCTGGAAGAAAATTCCTCTTCTGTTATTTTTGGGGTGGCTTTTGTTATTTTATTTTTTGAGGTTTGAGAACCTAACGGAATTTAGATTTTAGGTAACCTGTGCCGGTGCATCCTCTGTGTAATGTGCAGAGTTTCATTCCCCAAAACCTCTCAGCAAAAGATCACACTGTGACATGTTAGTAGCCTATGCCTGTGTCTTTATTTTGCGCAGGATGGCATTTCTACTTCTTTTGCTCCTCCCAGGTGGCAAGGTCTGGGTGGATCCTGATCCAGAAATTACCCTTTTTGAACATTATGGTGTGGCACAGGGACCACACTGGGTCGAGGTGTGTTGGGCATAACTCAAGTCTTCCTTCAACTACGCATAAATCTTTCGCCTTTTACTAAAGATTTCCGTGGAGGGGGACCAGTGTGAGTTTGTTGTATTTTTGGATGCTCTGCTGACTGCAGAGCTGCCTAAGTTTGGTCAATTGAAGAAAGTCTTTCATTAAGGTTTAGTTTCTCGCGATGTGTTTAGGAGTGTTAGTTTGCAGCACTGCTCCGTGAGGGTTGAGACTTTTACGTAGCATTTGTTTTGAATCATTGGTGTGGAGGGTGTTTCAAACTGGCCAAGTCACGTGATTTTAGCAAACGAGGCTTCATTGCGTAACAACCGTTTGGAAACGTTGCGGAAATCCGATGGTTCACCGCTAGGGGGACTTGGTCACAAATGACCAGTGTCTAATATGGTTAGGTGAACTCGGGTCAGTTTGATCATGCATCCTTCTGACTAATAACACTACCATTTTGTTTACATTTTGTTTATAGACAGATTTAATGACAGAAATGTGCATAATTAAAAGGGGAGATAGTTTTAATGATTCGTTTGCCCTAAATAAAACTAAAAATCACACATAATACACTTTTAATTATTTCTTAATTAAGTTAAATCATTTTTTAAACATATTTTAATAAAAATCTTGCTATTACTTTGTAAAATGAAGTGTAAAATGTTTGGACAGATCTGCTTTTACACTATATTGACCAGCAGGTGTCGCCAACGAGTGTGGTGTTACGAACGCTTAGAAAAATTGAATACATTTTTGAAGCAATTGGTTCAATTGATTTGAAGCTTCTAAAAGCTTGGTTTCTCCCATCACTAGTGTTCAGTGGCTTTAAAGAAAGGTGCCGGGTAACTCCATCATAGGGACGGCAAGAGGTGCGAAAACGGCATCACTGTTCAGCTAGTGCATTTCGATCGGCAGTCTAGAGACAAAGTAAACCTCCCCATCGGGGAATCGAACCCCGGTATTCCGCGTGACAGGCGGAGATACTGTCCACTATACTAATGAGGACTTCACACACGCACAGGTGTCACGCCGGCCAACCTGCCCTTCGAAAGAAAACTTGGTATTCTGTGGTTATCAATTTACAGACACCAGCAGGAGGCATGTAAGGGAATCGACTGAATCCATGATCAATTCAGTGCAGCTCTGCAACAATAGTTGTTCAGAACATCCACAAGTTCTGTGGAGCAACAGACGTTTGCCTGCGTTGGTGGTATAGTGGTGAGCATAGCTGCCTTCCAAGCAGTTGACCCGGGTTCGACTCCCGGCCAACGCATTGCTTTTTGCTCGACGCCATCGTGAGAACGAGAGCAACGCAGCGCATTACTTCAGCCAATTTTGGTGGCTCGTGCAAGCTGTTTGAGAAGTCAAACGAAAAGGAGATCTCCCCGTCGGGGAATCGAACCCCGGTCTTCCGCGTGACAGGCGGAGATACTGTCCACTATACTAACGAGGACCTGCGCCCGAGCGGAGTCGTCGAGCCGAATCGTCGGTCCATACCGCAGCTTATAACACACATACTCCCCATTTGTGAGGACAGCCTTCCTGTTCATTCCCCTCGTTTTTTGTTTATTTTGTGTGTTTGTTTATATTTTAAACAGTTTCTTTACCTTCTTTTTTAAAAAGCATTCCCTTCCACTGCCCCAGCCAACTACCATCCTTACCCCAAAATCAGTATACCCCCTAGATAGCTCCTTTAAAAGGACAACCCTACCCCATTGTGAACCTTAACCCAATCCCTCCCCTTGCTTTTTTACTTTTTATCTGGAATAAATGAAACTAAACTACACCATGCCCTAACACCGGCTATCATAAACCCAAGAAGAATTTTTGAAGTGACAATTACCTCTTAAGCTGAAGGTCTTAGACATTGTTCTTCTGTTGGGGCCCTATCTTTCCTTTTTTTTTTCTAGAGGCTATGGAAATTAATGAAGATTCCCCTGTCCTGGAAGAAAATTCCTCTTCTGTTATTTTTGGGGTGGCTTTTGTTATTTTATTTTTTGAGGTTTGAGAACCTAACGGAATTTAGATTTTAGGTAACCTGTGCCGGTGCATCCTCTGTGTAATGTGCAGAGTTTCATTCCCCAAAACCTCTCAGCAAAAGATCACACTGTGACATGTTAGTAGCCTATGCCTGTGTCTTTATTTTGCTCAGGATGGCATTTCTACTTCTTTTGCTCCTCCCAGGTGGCAAGGTCTGGGTGGATCCTGATCCAGAAATTACCCTTTTTGAACATTATGGTGTGGCACAGGGACCACACTGGGTCGAGGTTTGTTGGGCATAACTCAAGTCTTCCTTCAACTACGCATAAATCTTTCGCCTTTTACTAAAGGTTTCCGTGGAGGGGGACCAGTGTGAGTTTGTTGTATTTTTGGATGCTCTGCTGACTGCAGAGCTGCCTAAGTTTGGTCAATTGAAGAAAGTCTTTTATTAAGGTTTGGTTTCTCGCGATGTGTTTAGGAGTGTTAGTTTGCAGCACTGCTCCGTGAGGGTTGAGACTTTTACATAGCATTTGTTTTGAATCATTGGTGTGGAGGGTGTTTCAAACTGGCCAAGTCACGTGATTTTAGCAAACGAGGCTTCATTGCGTAACAACCGTTTGGAAACGTTGCGGAAATCCGATGGTTCACCGCTAGGGGGACTTGGTCACAAATGACCAGTGTCTAATATGGTTAGGTGAACTCGGGTCAGTTTGATCATGCATCCTTCTGACTAATAACACTACCATTTTGTTTACATTTTGTTTATAGACAGATTTAATAACAGAAATGTGCATAATTAAAAGGGGAGATAGTTTTAATGATTCGTTTGCCCTAAATAAAACTAAAAATCACACATAATACACTTTTAATTATTTCTTAATTAAGTTAAATCATTTTTTAAACATATTTTAATAAAAATCTTGCTATTACTTTGTAAAATGAAGTGTAAAATGTTTGGACAGATCTGCTTTTACACTATATTGACCAGCAGGTGTCGCCAACGAGTGTGGTGTTACGAACGCTTAGAAAAACTGAATACATTTTCGAAGCAATTGGTTCAATTGATTTGAAGCTTCTAAAAGCTTGGTTTCTCCCATCACTAGTGTTCAGTGGCTTTAAAGAAAGGTGCCGGGTAACTCCATCATAGGGACGGCAAGAGGTGCGAAAACGGCAAAGGGGCATCACTGTTCAGCTAGTGCATTTCGATCGGCAGTCCAGAGACAAAGTAAACCTCCCCATCGGGGAATCGAACCCCGGTCTTCCGCGTGACAGGCGGAGATACTGTCCACTATAATAATGAGGACTTCACACACGCACAGGTGTCACGCTGGCCAACCTGCCCTTCGAAAGAAAACTCTTGGTATTCTGTGGTTATCAATTTACAGACACCAGCAGGAGGCATGTAAGGGAATCGACTGAATCCATGATCAATTCAGTGCAGCTCTGCAACAATAGTTGTTCAGAACATCCACAAGTTCTGTGGAGCAACAGACGTTTGCCTGCGTTGGTGGTATAGTGGTGAGCATAGCTGCCTTCCAAGCAGTTGACCGGGTTCGATTCCCGGCCAACGCATTGCTTTTTGCTCGACGCCATCGTGAGAACGAGAGCAACGCAGCGCACTACTTCAGCCGATTTTGGTGGCTCGTGCAAGCTGTTTGAGAAGTCAAACGAAAAGGAGATCTCCCCGTCGGGGAATCGAGCCCCGGTCTTCCGCGTGACAGGCGGAGATACTGTCCACTATACTAACGAAGACCTGGCGCCCGAGCGGAGTCGTCGAGCCGAATCGTCGGTCCATACCGCAGCTTATAACACACATACTCCCCATTTGTGAGGACAGCCTTCCTGTTCATTCCCCTCGTTTTTTGTTTATTTTGTGTGTTTGTTTATATTTTAAACAGTTTCTTTACCTTCTTTTTTAAAAAGCATTCCCTTCCACTGCCCCAGCCAACTACCATCCTTACCCCAAAATCAGTATACCCCCTAGATAGCTCCTTTAAAAGGACAACCCTACCCCATTGTGAACCTTAACCCAATCCCTCCCCTTGCTTTTTTACTTTTTATCTGGAATAAATGAAACTAAACTACACCATGCCCTAACACCGGCTATCATAAACCCAAGAAGAATTTTTGAAGTGACAATTACCTCTTAAGCTGAAGGTCTTAGACATTGTTCTTCTGTTGGGGCCCTATCTTTCCTTTTTTTTTTCTAGAGGCTATGGAAATTAATGAAGATTCCCCTGTCCTGGAAGAAAATTCCTCTTCTGTTATTTTTGGGGTGGCTTTTGTTATTTTATTTTTTGAGGTTTGAGAACCTAACGGAATTTAGATTTTAGGTAACCTGTGCCGGTGCATCCTCTGTGTAATGTGCAGAGTTTCATTCCCCAAAACCTCTCAGCAAAAGATCACACTGTGACATGTTAGTAGCCTATGCCTGTGTCTTTATTTTGCTCAGGATGGCATTTCTACTTCTTTTGCTCCTCCCAGGTGGCAAGGTCTGGGTGGATCCTGATCCAGAAATTACCCTTTTTGAACATTATGGTGTGGCACAGGGACCACACTGGGTCGAGGTTTGTTGGGCATAACTCAAGTCCTCCTTCAACTACGCATAAATCTTTCGCCTTTTACTAAAGATTTCCGTGGAGGGGGACCAGTGTGAGTTTGTTGTATTTTTGGATGCTCTGCTGACTGCAGAGCTGTCTAAGTTTGGTCAATTGAAGAAAGTCTTTCATTAAGGTTTAGTTTCTCGCGATGTGTTTAGGAGTGTTAGTTTGCAGCACTGCTCCGTGAGGGTTGAGACTTTTACGTAGCATTTGTTTTGAATCATTGGTGTGGAGGGTGTTTCAAACTGGCCAAGTCACGTGATTTTAGCAAACGAGGCTTCATTGCGTAACAACCGTTTGGAAATGTTGCGGAAATGGTTCACCGCTAGGGGGACTTGGTCACAAATGACCAGTGTCTAATATGGTTAGGTGAACTCGGGTCAGTTTGATCATGCATCCTTCTGACTAATAACACTACCATTTTGTTTACATTTTGTTTATAGACAGATTTAATAACAGAAATGTGCATAATTAAAAGGGGAGATAGTTTTAATGATTCGTTTGCCCTAAATAAAACTAAAAATCACACATAATACACTTTTAATTATTTCTTAATTAAGTTAAATCATTTTTTAAACATATTTTAATAAAAATCTTGCTATTACTTTGTAAAATGAAGTGTAAAATGTTTGGACAGATCTGCTTTTACACTATATTGACCAGCAGGTGTCGCCAACGAGTGTGGTGTTACGAACGCTTAGAAAAACTGAATACATTTTCGAAGCAATTGGTTCAATTGATTTGAAGCTTCTAAAAGCTTGGTTTCTCCCATCACTAGTGTTCAGTGGCTTTAAAGAAAGGTGCCGGGTAACTCCATCATAGGGACGGCAAGAGGTGCGAAAACGGCAAAGGGGCATCACTGTTCGGCTAGTGCATTTCGATCGGCAGTCCAGAGACAAAGTAAACCTCCCCATCGGGGAATCGAACCCCGGTCTTCCGCGTGACAGGCGGAGATACTGTCCACTATACTAATGAGGACTTCACACACGCACAGGTGTCACGCCGGCCAACCTGCCCTTCGAAAGAAAACTCTTGGTATTCTGTGGTTATCAATTTACAGACACCAGCAGGAGGCATGTAAGGGAATCGACTGAATCCATGATCAATTCAGTGCAGCTCTGCAACAATAGTTGTTCAGAACATCCACAAGTTCTGTGGAGCAACAGACGTTTGCCTGCGTTGGTGGTATAGTGGTGAGCATAGCTGCCTTCCAAGCAGTTGACCCGGGTACGATTCCCGGCCAACGCATTGCTTTTTGCTCGACGCCATCGTGAGAACGAGAGCAACGCAGCGCACTACTTCAGCCGATTTTGGTGGCTCGTGCAAGCTGTTTGAGAAGTCAAACGAAAAGGAGATCTCCCCGTCGGGGAATCGAGCCCCGGTCTTCCGCGTGACAGGCGGAGATACTGTCCACTATACTAACGAGGACCTGGCGCCCGAGCGGAGTCGTCGAGCCGAATCGTCGGTCCATACCGCAGCTTATAACACACATACTCCCCATTTGTGAGGACAGCCTTCCTGTTCATTCCCCTCGTTTTTTGTTTATTTTGTGTGTTTGTTTATATTTTAAACAGTTTCTTTACCTTCTTTTTTAAAAAGCATTCCCTTCCACTGCCCCAGCCAACTACCATCCTTACCCCAAAATCAGTAAACCCCCTAGATAGCTCCTTTAAAAGGACAACCCTACCCCATTGTGAACCTTAACCCAATCCCTCCCCTTGCTTTTTTACTTTTTATCTGGAATAAATGAAACTAAACTACACCATGCCCTAACACCGGCTATCATAAACCCAAGAAGAATTTTTGAAGTGACAATTACCTCTTAAGCTGAAGGTCTTAGACATTGTTCTTCTGTTGGGGCCCTATCTTTCCTTTTTTTTTTAGAGGCTATGGAAATTAATGAAGATTCCCCTGTCCTGGAAGAAAATTCCTCTTCTGTTATTTTTGGGGTGGCTTTTGTTATTTTATTTTTTGAGGTTTGAGAACCTAACGGAATTTAGATTTTAGGTAACCTGTGCCGGTGCATCTTCTGTGTAATGTGCAGAGTTTCATTCCCCAAAACCTCTCAGCAAAAGATCACACTGTGACATGTTAGTAGCCTATGCCTGTGTCTTTATTTTGCGCAGGATGGCATTTCTACTTCTTTTGCTCCTCCCAGGTGGCAAGGTCTGGGTGGATCCTGATCCAGAAATTACCCTTTTTGAACATTATGGTGTGGCACAGGGACCACACTGGGTCGAGGTTTGTTGGGCATAACTCAAGCCTTCCTTCAACTACGCATAAATCTTTCGCCTTTTACTAAAGATTTCCGTGGAGGGGGACCAGTGTGAGTTTGTTGTATTTTTGGATGCTCTGCTGACTGCAGAGCTCCCTAAGTTTGGTCAATTGAAGAAAGTCTTTCATTAAGGTTTAGTTTCTCGCGATGTGTTTAGGAGTGTTAGTTTGCAGCACTGCTCCGTGAGGGTTGAGACTTTTACGTAGCATTTGTTTTGAATCATTGGTGTGGAGGGTGTTTCAAACTGGCCAAGTCACGTGATTTTAGCAAACGAGGCTTCATTGCGTAACAACCGTTTGGAAACGTTGCGGAAATCCGATGGTTCACCGCTAGGGGGACTTGGTCACAAATGACCAGTGTCTAATATGGTTAGGTGAACTCGGGTCAGTTTGATCATGCATCCTTCTGACTAATAACACTACCATATTGTTTACATTTTGTTTATAGACAGATTTAATGACAGAAATGTGCATAATTAAAAGGGGAGATAGTTTTAATGATTCGTTTGCCCTAAATAAAACTAAAAATCACACATAATACACTTTTAATTATTTCTTAATTAAGTTAAATCATTTTTTAAACATATTTTAATAAAAATCTTGCTATTACTTTGTAAAATGAAGTGTAAAATGTTTGGACAGATCTGCTTTTACACTATATTGACCAGCAGGTGTCGCCAACGAGTGTGTTGTTACGAACGCTTAGAAAAATTGAATACATTTTTGAAGCAATTGGTTCAATTGATTTGAAGCTTCTAAAAGCTTGGTTTCTCCCATCACTAGTGTTCAGTGGCTTTAAAGAAAGGTGCCGGGTAACTCCATCATAGGGACGGCAAGAGGTGCGAAAACGGCAAAGGGGCATCACTGTTCAGCTAGTGCATTTCGATCGGCAGTCCAGAGACAAAGTAAACCTCCCCATCGGGGAATCGAACCCCGGTCTTCCGCGTGACAGGCGGAGATACTGTCCACTATACTAATGAGGACTTCACACACGCACAGGTGTCACGCCGGCCAACCTGCCCTTCGAAAGAAAACTCTTGGTATTCTGTGGTTATCAATTTACAGACACCAGCAGGAGGCATGTAAGGGAATCGACTGAATCCATGATCAATTCAGTGCAGCTCTGCAACAATAGTTGTTCAGAACATCCACAAGTTCTGTGGAGCAACAGACGTTTGCCTGCGTTGGTGGTATAGTGGTGAGCATAGCTGCCTTCCAAGCAGTTGACCCGGGTTCGATTCCCGGCCAACGCATTGCTTTTTGCTCGACGCCATCGTGAGAACGAGAGCAACGCAGCGCATTACTTCAGCCGATTTTGGTGGCGCGTGCAAGCTGTTTGAGAAGTCAAACGAAAAGGAGATCTCCCCGTCGGGGAATCGAACCCCGGTCTTCCGCGTGACAGGCGGAGATACTGTCCACTATACTAACGAGGACCTGCGCCCGAGCGGAGTCGTCGAGCCGAATCGTCGGTCCATACCGCAGCTTATAACACACATACTCCCCATTTGTGAGGACAGCCTTCCTGTTCATTCCCCTCGTTTTTTGTTTATTTTGTGTGTTTGTTTATATTTTAAACAGTTTCTTTACCTTCTTTTTTAAAAAGCATTCCCTTCCACTGCCCCAGCCAACTACCATCCTTACCCCAAAATCAGTATACCCCCTAGATAGCTCCTTTAAAAGGACAACCCTACCCCATTGTGAACCTTAACCCAATCCCTCCCCTTGCTTTTTTACTTTTTATCTGGAATAAATGAAACTAAACTACACCATGCCCTAACACCGGCTATCATAAACCCAAGAAGAATTTTTGAAGTGACAATTACCTCTTAAGCTGAAGGTCTTAGACATTGTTCTTCTGTTGGGGCCCTATCTTTCCTTTTTTTTTTCTAGAGGCTATGGAAATTAATGAAGATTCCCCTGTCCTGGAAGAAAATTCCTCTTCTGTTATTTTTGGGGTGGCTTTTGTTATTTTATTTTTTGAGGTTTGAGAACCTAAGGGAATTTAGATTTTAGGTAACCTGTGCCGGTGCATCCTCTGTGTAATGTGCAGAGTTTCATTCCCCAAAACCTCTCAGCAAAAGATCATACTGTGACATGTTAGTAGCCTATGCCTGTGTCTTTATTTTGCTCAGGATGGCATTTCTACTTCTTTTGCTCCTCCCAGGTGGCAAGGTCTGGGTGGATCCTGATCCAGAAATTACCCTTTTTGAACATTATGGTGTGGCACAGGGACCACACTGGGTCGAGGTTTGTTGGGCATAACTCAAGTCCTCCTTCAACTACGCATAAATCTTTCGCCTTTTACTAAAGATTTCCGTGGAGGGGGACCAGTGTGAGTTTGTTGTATTTTTGGATGCTCTGCTGACTGCAGAGTAGACCTGTTCGAGTCGCGACTCACTCGGATCTTTAACCCGGATCTTTAAATTAACTCATGAGTCGCGAGTCTCTAGTGTCATTAACCCGGATCAGTTGAGTCCTACTACAATTCAATGTAAAACCATAAACAGCGCCACCACACACACAAACCTCTTTCAACATTATTGATGAGACTTCGCTCGCACTACAGATCCACTCGTAACCGGCTGATCTGCGCGAGAACTGACCCGAGATTCTCACTCAGAGCCGGAAACATTGCAAACTCAAGAGACCTGCGGATCCGTGCGAGCCGCGAATTGACCCGAGATTCTCACTCAGAGCCGGAAACATTGCAAACTCGAGAGACCTGTGGATCCGCGCGAGCCGCGAACTGACCCGAGATTCTCACTCAGAGCCGGAAACAATGCGGACTCGAGAGACATGCGAATCTGCTCTGACTCGAGAATCTCTCAACTCGTAACCGGCTGATCCGTAACCGACTGATCCGTAACCAGCTGATCCGTAACCGGCTGATCTGCGCGAACTGTCTCTCTGACTCTGGGGGCTACATAAGCAGGACAGTTCTTTTTTATATTTTCTCTATATTATTATGCTATTGTTATTAGGCTTCTTTTTTAAATGGTCGACCATACACACCAAACCTAAAACCTATAAGCATGTTATTTCAGAAGTGAAAGGCGAGACTTCAGTCGCTCTATAGATCCACTAACCGGCTCCGGCTGATCCACGCGAATCAGCCGGTTAGTGGGATCTGTAGAGCGAGTCTCATGTCCATGGTCTGGGAGTTTGCAATGTTTCCGTCTCTGAGAATCTCGAGTCGCGTGGATCAGCCGGTTACAAGTGGGTCTGTACTGAGTTTCCTTGGCAATTTAGCAATACTGACTCAAATGACTCAAGTGAATCACACAACCCGGATCACTTTAGTGAGTGACTCACAATAACCCGGATCCTTAAAAGGAATCGAGTTTGCCAGGCCTACTGCAGAGCTGCCTAAGTTTGGTCAATTGAAGAAAGTCTTTTATTAAGGTTTGGTTTCTCGCGATGTGTTTAGGAGTGTTAGTTTGCAGCACTGCTCCGTGAGGGTTGAGACTTTTACGTAGCATTTGTTGTGAATCATTGGTGTGGAGGGTGTTTCAAACTGGCCAAGTCACGTGATTTTAGCAAACGAGGCTTCATTGCGTAACAACCGTTTGGAAACGTTGCGGAAATCCGATGGTTCACCGCTAGGGGGACTTGGTCACAAATGACCAGTGTCTAATATGGTTAGGTGAACTCGGGTCAGTTTGATCATGCATCCTTCTGACTAATAACACTACCATTTTGTTTACATTTTGTTTATAGACAGATTTAATGACAGAAATGTGCATAATTAAAAGGGGAGATAGTTTTAATGATTCGTTTGCCCTAAATAAAACTAAAAATCACACATAATACACTTTTAATTATTTCTTAATTAAGTTAAATCATTTTTTAAACATATTTTAATAAAAATCTTGCTATTACTTTGTAAAATGAAGTGTAAAATGTTTGGACAGATCTGCTTTTACACTATATTGACCAGCAGGTGTCGCCAACGAGTGTGGTGTTACGAACGCTTAGAAAAACTGAATACATTTTCGAAGCAATTGGTTCAATTGATTTGAAGCTTCTAAAAGCTTGGTTTCTCCCATCACTAGTGTTCAGTGGCTTTAAAGAAAGGTGCCGGGTAACTCCATCATAGGGACGGCAAGAGGTGCGAAAACGGCAAAGGGGCATCACTGTTCAGCTAGTGCATTTCGATCGGCAGTCCAGAGACAAAGTAAACCTCCCCATCGGGGAATCGAACCCCGGTCTTCCGCGTGACAGGCGGAGATACTGTCCACTATACTAATGAGGACTTCACACACGCACAGGTGTCACGCCGGCCAACCTGCCCTTCGAAAGAAAACTCTTGGTATTCTGTGGTTATCAATTTACAGACACCAGCAGGAGGCATGTAAGGGAATCGACTGAATCCATGATCAATTCAGTGCAGCTCTGCAACAATAGTTGTTCAGAACATCCACAAGTTCTGTGGAGCAACAGACGTTTGCCTGCGTTGGTGGTATAGTGGTGAGCATAGCTGCCTTCCAAGCAGTTGACCCGGGTTCGATTCCCGACCAACGCATTGCTTTTTGCTCGACGCCATCGTGAGAACGAGAGCAACGCAGCGCATTACTTCAGCCGATTTTGGTGGCTCGTGCAAGCTGTTTGAGAAGTCAAACGAAAAGGAGATCTCCCCGCCGGGGAATCGAACCCCGGTCTTCCGCGTGACAGGCGGAGATACTGTCCACTATACTAACGAGGACCTGGCGCCCGAGCGGAGTCGTCGAGCCGAATCGTCGGTCCATACCGCAGCTTATAACACACATACTCCCCATTTGTGAGGACAGCCTTCCTGTTCATTCCCCTCGTTTTTTGTTTATTTTGTGTGTTTGTTTATATTTTAAACAGTTTCTTTACCTTCTTTTTTAAAAAGCATTCCCTTCCACTGCCCCAGCCAACTACCATCCTTACCCCAAAATCAGTATACCCCCTAGATAGCTCCTTTAAAAGGACAACCCTACCCCATTGTGAACCTTAACCCAATCCCTCCCCTTGCTTTTTTACTTTTTATCTGGAATAAATGAAACTAAACTACACCATGCCCTAACACCGGCTATCATAAACCCAAGAAGAATTTTTGAAGTGACAATTACCTCTTAAGCTGAAGGTCTTAGACATTGTTCTTCTGTTGGGGCCCTATCTTTCCTTTTTTTTTTCTAGAGGCTATGGAAATTAATGAAGATTCCCCTGTCCTGGAAGAAAATTCCTCTTCTGTTATTTTTGGGGTGGCTTTTGTTATTTTATTTTTTGAGGTTTGAGAACCTAACGGAATTTAGATTTTAGGTAACCTGTGCCGGTGCATCCTCTGTGTAATGTGCAGAGTTTCATTCCCCAAAACCTCTCAGCAAAAGATCACACTGTGACATGTTAGTAGCCTATGCCTGTGTCTTTATTTTGCTCAGGATGGCATTTCTACTTCTTTTGCTCCTCCCAGGTGGCAAGGTCTGGGTGGATCCTGATCCAGAAATTACCCTTTTTGAACATTATGGTGTGGCACAGGGACCACACTGGGTCGAGGTTTGTTGGGCATAACTCAAGTCTTCCTTCAACTACGCATAAATTTTTCGCCTTTTACTAAAGATTTCCGTGGAGGGGGACCAGTGTGAGTTTGTTGTATTTTTGGATGCTCTGCTGACTGCAGAGCTCCCTAAGTTTGGTCAATTGAAGAAAGTCTTTCATTAAGGTTTAGTTTCTCGCGATGTGTTTAGGAGTGTTAGTTTGCAGCACTGCTCCGTGAGGGTTGAGACTTTTACGTAGCATTTGTTTTGAATCATTGGTGTGGAGGGTGTTTCAAACTGGCCAAGTCACGTGATTTTAGCAAACGAGGCTTCATTGCGTAACAACCGTTTGGAAACGTTGCGGAAATCCGATGGTTCACCGCTAGGGGGACTTGGTCACAAATGACCAGTGTCTAATATGGTTAGGTGAACTCGGGTCAGTTTGATCATGCATCCTTCTGACTAATAACACTACCATATTGTTTACATTTTGTTTATAGACAGATTTAATGACAGAAATGTGCATAATTAAAAGGGGAGATAGTTTTAATGATTCGTTTGCCCTAAATAAAACTAAAAATCACACATAATACACTTTTAATTATTTCTTAATTAAGTTAAATCATTTTTTAAACATATTTTAATAAAAATCTTGCTATTACTTTGTAAAATGAAGTGTAAAATGTTTGGACAGATCTGCTTTTACACTATATTGACCAGCAGGTGTCGCCAACGAGTGTGTTGTTACGAACGCTTAGAAAAATTGAATACATTTTTGAAGCAATTGGTTCAATTGATTTGAAGCTTCTAAAAGCTTGGTTTCTCCCATCACTAGTGTTCAGTGGCTTTAAAGAAAGGTGCCGGGTAACTCCATCATAGGGACGGCAAGAGGTGCGAAAACGGCAAAGGGGCATCACTGTTCAGCTAGTGCATTTCGATCGGCAGTCCAGAGACAAAGTAAACCTCCCCATCGGGGAATCGAACCCCGTTCTTCCGCGTGACAGGCGGAGATACTGTCCACTATACTAATGAGGACTTCACACACGCACAGGTGTCACGCCGGCCAACCTGCCCTTCGAAAGAAAACTCTTGGTATTCTGTGGTTATCAATTTACAGACACCAGCAGGAGGCATGTAAGGGAATCGACTGAATCCATGATCAATTCAGTGCAGCTCTGCAACAATAGTTGTTCAGAACATCCACAAGTTCTGTGGAGCAACAGACGTTTGCCTGCGTTGGTGGTATAGTGGTGAGCATAGCTGCCTTCCAAGCAGTTGACCCGGGTTCGATTCCCGGCCAACGCATTGCTTTTTGCTCGACGCCATCGTGAGAACGAGAGCAACGCAGCGCATTACTTCAGCCGATTTTGGTGGCGCGTGCAAGCTGTTTGAGAAGTCAAACGAAAAGGAGATCTCCCCGTCGGGGAATCGAACCCCGGTCTTCCGCGTGACAGGCGGAGATACTGTCCACTATACTAACGAGGACCTTCGCCCGAGCGGAGTCGTCGAGCCGAATCGTCGGTCCATACCGCAGCTTATAACACACATACTCCCCATTTGTGAGGACAGCCTTCCTGTTCATTCCCCTCGTTTTTTGTTTATTTTGTGTGTTTGTTTATATTTTAAACAGTTTCTTTACCTTCTTTTTTAAAAAGCATTCCCTTCCACTGCCCCAGCCAACTACCATCCTTACCCCAAAATCAGTATACCCCCTAGATAGCTCCTTTAAAAGGACAACCCTACCCCATTGTGAACCTTAACCCAATCCCTCCCCTTGCTTTTTTACTTTTTATCTGGAATAAATGAAACTAAACTACACCATGCCCTAACACCGGCTATCATAAACCCAAGAAGAATTTTTGAAGTGACAATTACCTCTTAAGCTGAAGGTCTTAGACATTGTTCTTCTGTTGGGGCCCTATCTTTCCTTTTTTTTTTCTAGAGGCTATGGAAATTAATGAAGATTCCCCTGTCCTGGAAGAAAATTCCTCTTCTGTTATTTTTGGGGTGGCTTTTGTTATTTTATTTTTTGAGGTTTGAGAACCTAAGGGAATTTAGATTTTAGGTAACCTGTGCCGGTGCATCCTCTGTGTAATGTGCAGAGTTTCATTCCCCAAAACCTCTCAGCAAAAGATCACACTGTGACATGTTAGTAGCCTATGCCTGTGTCTTTATTTTGCTCAGGATGGCATTTCTACTTCTTTTGCTCCTCCCAGGTGGCAAGGTCTGGGTGGATCCTGATCCAGAAATTACCCTTTTTGAACATTATGGTGTGGCACAGGGACCACACTGGGTCGAGGTTTGTTGGGCATAACTCAAGTCCTCCTTCAACTACGCATAAATCTTTCGCCTTTTACTAAAGATTTCCGTGGAGGGGGACCAGTGTGAGTTTGTTGTATTTTTGGATGCTCTGCTGACTGCAGAGCTGCCTAAGTTTGGTCAATTGAAGAAAGTCTTTTATTAAGGTTTGGTTTCTCGCGATGTGTTTAGGAGTGTTAGTTTGCAGCACTGCTCCGTGAGGGTTGAGACTTTTACGTAGCATTTGTTGTGAATCATTGGTGTGGAGGGTGTTTCAAACTGGCCAAGTCACGTGATTTTAGCAAACGAGGCTTCATTGCGTAACAACCGTTTGGAAACGTTGCGGAAATCCGATGGTTCACTGCTAGGGGGACTTGGTCACAAATGACCAGTGTCTAATATGGTTAGGTGAACTCGGGTCAGTTTGATCATGCATCCTTCTGACTAATAACACTACCATTTTGTTTACATTTTGTTTATAGACAGATTTAATAACAGAAATGTGCATAATTAAAAGGGGAGATAGTTTTAATGATTCGTTTGCCCTAAATAAAACTAAAAATCACACATAATACACTTTTAATTATTTCTTAATTAAGTTAAATCATTTTTTAAACATATTTTAATAAAAATCTTGCTATTACTTTGTAAAATGAAGTGTAAAATGTTTGGACAGATCTGCTTTTACACTATATTGACCAGCAGGTGTCGCCAACGAGTGTGGTGTTACGAACGCTTAGAAAAACTGAATACATTTTCGAAGCAATTGGTTCAATTGATTTGAAGCTTCTAAAAGCTTGGTTTCTCCCATCACTAGTGTTCAGTGGCTTTAAAGAAAGGTGCCGGGTAACTCCATCATAGGGACGGCAAGAGGTGCGAAAACGGCAAAGGGGCATCACTGTTCAGCTAGTGCATTTCGATCGGCAGTCCAGAGACAAAGTAAACCTCCCCATCGGGGAATCGAACCCCGGTCTTCCGCGTGACAGGCGGAGATACTGTCCACTATACTAATGAGGACTTCACACACGCACAGGTGTCACGCCGGCCAACCTGCCCTTCGAAAGAAAACTCTTGGTATTCTGTGGTTATCAATTTACAGACACCAGCAGGAGGCATGTAAGGGAATCGACTGAATCCATGATCAATTCAGTGCAGCTCTGCAACAATAGTTGTTCAGAACATCCACAAGTTCTGTGGAGCAACAGACGTTTGCCTGCGTTGGTGGTATAGTGGTGAGCATAGCTGCCTTCCAAGCAGTTGACCCGGGTTCGATTCCCGACCAACGCATTGCTTTTTGCTCGACGCCATCGTGAGAACGAGAGCAACGCAGCGCATTACTTCAGCCGATTTTGGTGGCTCGTGCAAGCTGTTTGAGAAGTCAAACGAAAAGGAGATCTCCCCGTCGGGGAATCGAACCCCGGTCTTCCGCGTGACAGGCGGAGATACTGTCCACTATACTAACGAGGACCTGGCGCCCGAGCGGAGTCGTCGAGCCGAATCGTCGGTCCATACCGCAGCTTATAACACACATACTCCCCATTTGTGAGGACAGCCTTCCTGTTCATTCCCCTCGTTTTTTGTTTATTTTGTGTGTTTGTTTATATTTTAAACAGTTTCTTTACCTTCTTTTTTAAAAAGCATTCCCTTCCACTGCCCCAGCCAACTACCATCCTTACCCCAAAATCAGTATACCCCCTAGATAGCTCCTTTAAAAGGACAACCCTACCCCATTGTGAACCTTAACCCAATCCCTCCCCTTGCTTTTTTACTTTTTATCTGGAATAAATGAAACTAAACTACACCATGCCCTAACACCGGCTATCATAAACCCAAGAAGAATTTTTGAAGTGACAATTACCTCTTAAGCTGAAGGTCTTAGACATTGTTCTTCTGTTGGGGCCCTATCTTTCCTTTTTTTTTTCTAGAGGCTATGGAAATTAATGAAGATTCCCCTGTCCTGGAAGAAAATTCCTCTTCTGTTATTTTTGGGGTGGCTTTTGTTATTTTATTTTTTGAGGTTTGAGAACCTAACGGAATTTAGATTTTAGGTAACCTGTGCCGGTGCATCCTCTGTGTAATGTGCAGAGTTTCATTCCCCAAAACCTCTCAGCAAAAGATCACACTGTGACATGTTAGTAGCCTATGCCTGTGTCTTTATTTTGCTCAGGATGGCATTTCTACTTCTTTTGCTCCTCCCAGGTGGCAAGGTCTGGGTGGATCCTGATCCAGAAATTACCCTTTTTGAACATTATGGTGTGGCACAGGGACCACACTGGGTCGAGGTTTGTTGGGCATAACTCAAGCCTTCCTTCAACTACGCATAAATCTTTCGCCTTTTACTAAAGATTTCCGTGGAGGGGGACCAGTGTGAGTTTGTTGTATTTTTGGATGCTCTGCTGACTGCAGAGCTCCCTAAGTTTGGTCAATTGAAGAAAGTCTTTCATTAAGGTTTAGTTTCTCGCGATGTGTTTAGGAGTGTTAGTTTGCAGCACTGCTCCGTGAGGGTTGAGACTTTTACGTAGCATTTGTTTTGAATCATTGGTGTGGAGGGTGTTTCAAACTGGCCAAGTCACGTGATTTTAGCAAACGAGGCTTCATTGCGTAACAACCGTTTGGAAACGTTGCGGAAATCCGATGGTTCACCGCTAGGGGGACTTGGTCACAAATGACCAGTGTCTAATATGGTTAGGTGAACTCGGGTCAGTTTGATCATGCATCCTTCTGACTAATAACACTACCATATTGTTTACATTTTGTTTATAGACAGATTTAATGACAGAAATGTGCATAATTAAAAGGGGAGATAGTTTTAATGATTCGTTTGCCCTAAATAAAACTAAAAATCACACATAATACACTTTTAATTATTTCTTAATTAAGTTAAATCATTTTTTAAACATATTTTAATAAAAATCTTGCTATTACTTTGTAAAATGAAGTGTAAAATGTTTGGACAGATCTGCTTTTACACTATATTGACCAGCAGGTGTCGCCAACGAGTGTGTTGTTACGAACGCTTAGAAAAATTGAATACATTTTTGAAGCAATTGGTTCAATTGATTTGAAGCTTCTAAAAGCTTGGTTTCTCCCATCACTAGTGTTCAGTGGCTTTAAAGAAAGGTGCCGGGTAACTCCATCATAGGGACGGCAAGAGGTGCGAAAACGGCAAAGGGGCATCACTGTTCAGCTAGTGCATTTCGATCGGCAGTCCAGAGACAAAGTAAACCTCCCCATCGGGGAATCGAACCCCGGTCTTCCGCGTGACAGGCGGAGATACTGTCCACTATACTAATGAGGACTTCACACACGCACAGGTGTCACGCCGGCCAACCTGCCCTTCGAAAGAAAACTCTTGGTATTCTGTGGTTATCAATTTACAGACACCAGCAGGAGGCATGTAAGGGAATCGACTGAATCCATGATCAATTCAGTGCAGCTCTGCAACAATAGTTGTTCAGAACATCCACAAGTTCTGTGGAGCAACAGACGTTTGCCTGCGTTGGTGGTATAGTGGTGAGCATAGCTGCCTTCCAAGCAGTTGACCCGGGTTCGATTCCCGGCCAACGCATTGCTTTTTGCTCGACGCCATCGTGAGAACGAGAGCAACGCAGCGCATTACTTCAGCCGATTTTGGTGGCGCGTGCAAGCTGTTTGAGAAGTCAAACGAAAAGGAGATCTCCCCGTCGGGGAATCGAACCCCGGTCTTCCGCGTGACAGGCGGAGATACTGTCCACTATACTAACGAGGACCTGCGCCCGAGCGGAGTCGTCGAGCCGAATCGTCGGTCCATACCGCAGCTTATAACACACATACTCCCCATTTGTGAGGACAGCCTTCCTGTTCATTCCCCTCGTTTTTTGTTTATTTTGTGTGTTTGTTTATATTTTAAACAGTTTCTTTACCTTCTTTTTTAAAAAGCATTCCCTTCCACTGCCCCAGCCAACTACCATCCTTACCCCAAAATCAGTATACCCCCTAGATAGCTCCTTTAAAAGGACAACCCTACCCCATTGTGAACCTTAACCCAATCCCTCCCCTTGCTTTTTTACTTTTTATCTGGAATAAATGAAACTAAACTACACCATGCCCTAACACCGGCTATCATAAACCCAAGAAGAATTTTTGAAGTGACAATTACCTCTTAAGCTGAAGGTCTTAGACATTGTTCTTCTGTTGGGGCCCTATCTTTCCTTTTTTTTTTCTAGAGGCTATGGAAATTAATGAAGATTCCCCTGTCCTGGAAGAAAATTCCTCTTCTGTTATTTTTGGGGTGGCTTTTGTTATTTTATTTTTTGAGGTTTGAGAACCTAAGGGAATTTAGATTTTAGGTAACCTGTGCCGGTGCATCCTCTGTGTAATGTGCAGAGTTTCATTCCCCAAAACCTCTCAGCAAAAGATCATACTGTGACATGTTAGTAGCCTATGCCTGTGTCTTTATTTTGCTCAGGATGGCATTTCTACTTCTTTTGCTCCTCCCAGGTGGCAAGGTCTGGGTGGATCCTGATCCAGAAATTACCCTTTTTGAACATTATGGTGTGGCACAGGGACCACACTGGGTCGAGGTTTGTTGGGCATAACTCAAGTCCTCCTTCAACTACGCATAAATCTTTCGCCTTTTACTAAAGATTTCCGTGGAGGGGGACCAGTGTGAGTTTGTTGTATTTTTGGATGCTCTGCTGACTGCAGAGTAGACCTGTTCGAGTCGCGACTCACTCGGATCTTTAACCCGGATCTTTAAATTAACTCATGAGTCGCGAGTCTCTAGTGTCATTAACCCGGATCAGTTGAGTCCTACTACAATTCAATGTAAAACCATAAACAGCGCCACCACACACACAAACCTCTTTCAACATTATTGATGAGACTTCGCTCGCACTACAGATCCACTCGTAACCGGCTGATCTGCGCGAGAACTGACCCGAGATTCTCACTCAGAGCCGGAAACATTGCAAACTCAAGAGACCTGCGGATCCGTGCGAGCCGCGAATTGACCCGAGATTCTCACTCAGAGCCGGAAACATTGCAAACTCGAGAGACCTGTGGATCCGCGCGAGCCGCGAACTGACCCGAGATTCTCACTCAGAGCCGGAAACAATGCGGACTCGAGAGACATGCGAATCTGCTCTGACTCGAGAATCTCTCAACTCGTAACCGGCTGATCCGTAACCGACTGATCCGTAACCAGCTGATCCGTAACCGGCTGATCTGCGCGAACTGTCTCTCTGACTCTGGGGGCTACATAAGCAGGACAGTTCTTTTTTATATTTTCTCTATATTATTATGCTATTGTTATTAGGCTTCTTTTTTAAATGGTCGACCATACACACCAAACCTAAAACCTATAAGCATGTTATTTCAGAAGTGAAAGGCGAGACTTCAGTCGCTCTATAGATCCACTAACCGGCTCCGGCTGATCCACGCGAATCAGCCGGTTAGTGGGATCTGTAGAGCGAGTCTCATGTCCATGGTCTGGGAGTTTGCAATGTTTCCGTCTCTGAGAATCTCGAGTCGCGTGGATCAGCCGGTTACAAGTGGGTCTGTACTGAGTTTCCTTGGCAATTTAGCAATACTGACTCAAATGACTCAAGTGAATCACACAACCCGGATCACTTTAGTGAGTGACTCACAATAACCCGGATCCTTAAAAGGAATCGAGTTTGCCAGGCCTACTGCAGAGCTGCCTAAGTTTGGTCAATTGAAGAAAGTCTTTTATTAAGGTTTGGTTTCTCGCGATGTGTTTAGGAGTGTTAGTTTGCAGCACTGCTCCGTGAGGGTTGAGACTTTTACGTAGCATTTGTTGTGAATCATTGGTGTGGAGGGTGTTTCAAACTGGCCAAGTCACGTGATTTTAGCAAACGAGGCTTCATTGCGTAACAACCGTTTGGAAACGTTGCGGAAATCCGATGGTTCACCGCTAGGGGGACTTGGTCACAAATGACCAGTGTCTAATATGGTTAGGTGAACTCGGGTCAGTTTGATCATGCATCCTTCTGACTAATAACACTACCATTTTGTTTACATTTTGTTTATAGACAGATTTAATGACAGAAATGTGCATAATTAAAAGGGGAGATAGTTTTAATGATTCGTTTGCCCTAAATAAAACTAAAAATCACACATAATACACTTTTAATTATTTCTTAATTAAGTTAAATCATTTTTTAAACATATTTTAATAAAAATCTTGCTATTACTTTGTAAAATGAAGTGTAAAATGTTTGGACAGATCTGCTTTTACACTATATTGACCAGCAGGTGTCGCCAACGAGTGTGGTGTTACGAACGCTTAGAAAAACTGAATACATTTTCGAAGCAATTGGTTCAATTGATTTGAAGCTTCTAAAAGCTTGGTTTCTCCCATCACTAGTGTTCAGTGGCTTTAAAGAAAGGTGCCGGGTAACTCCATCATAGGGACGGCAAGAGGTGCGAAAACGGCAAAGGGGCATCACTGTTCAGCTAGTGCATTTCGATCGGCAGTCCAGAGACAAAGTAAACCTCCCCATCGGGGAATCGAACCCCGGTCTTCCGCGTGACAGGCGGAGATACTGTCCACTATACTAATGAGGACTTCACACACGCACAGGTGTCACGCCGGCCAACCTGCCCTTCGAAAGAAAACTCTTGGTATTCTGTGGTTATCAATTTACAGACACCAGCAGGAGGCATGTAAGGGAATCGACTGAATCCATGATCAATTCAGTGCAGCTCTGCAACAATAGTTGTTCAGAACATCCACAAGTTCTGTGGAGCAACAGACGTTTGCCTGCGTTGGTGGTATAGTGGTGAGCATAGCTGCCTTCCAAGCAGTTGACCCGGGTTCGATTCCCGACCAACGCATTGCTTTTTGCTCGACGCCATCGTGAGAACGAGAGCAACGCAGCGCATTACTTCAGCCGATTTTGGTGGCTCGTGCAAGCTGTTTGAGAAGTCAAACGAAAAGGAGATCTCCCCGCCGGGGAATCGAACCCCGGTCTTCCGCGTGACAGGCGGAGATACTGTCCACTATACTAACGAGGACCTGGCGCCCGAGCGGAGTCGTCGAGCCGAATCGTCGGTCCATACCGCAGCTTATAACACACATACTCCCCATTTGTGAGGACAGCCTTCCTGTTCATTCCCCTCGTTTTTTGTTTATTTTGTGTGTTTGTTTATATTTTAAACAGTTTCTTTACCTTCTTTTTTAAAAAGCATTCCCTTCCACTGCCCCAGCCAACTACCATCCTTACCCCAAAATCAGTATACCCCCTAGATAGCTCCTTTAAAAGGACAACCCTACCCCATTGTGAACCTTAACCCAATCCCTCCCCTTGCTTTTTTACTTTTTATCTGGAATAAATGAAACTAAACTACACCATGCCCTAACACCGGCTATCATAAACCCAAGAAGAATTTTTGAAGTGACAATTACCTCTTAAGCTGAAGGTCTTAGACATTGTTCTTCTGTTGGGGCCCTATCTTTCCTTTTTTTTTTCTAGAGGCTATGGAAATTAATGAAGATTCCCCTGTCCTGGAAGAAAATTCCTCTTCTGTTATTTTTGGGGTGGCTTTTGTTATTTTATTTTTTGAGGTTTGAGAACCTAACGGAATTTAGATTTTAGGTAACCTGTGCCGGTGCATCCTCTGTGTAATGTGCAGAGTTTCATTCCCCAAAACCTCTCAGCAAAAGATCACACTGTGACATGTTAGTAGCCTATGCCTGTGTCTTTATTTTGCTCAGGATGGCATTTCTACTTCTTTTGCTCCTCCCAGGTGGCAAGGTCTGGGTGGATCCTGATCCAGAAATTACCCTTTTTGAACATTATGGTGTGGCACAGGGACCACACTGGGTCGAGGTTTGTTGGGCATAACTCAAGTCTTCCTTCAACTACGCATAAATTTTTCGCCTTTTACTAAAGATTTCCGTGGAGGGGGACCAGTGTGAGTTTGTTGTATTTTTGGATGCTCTGCTGACTGCAGAGCTCCCTAAGTTTGGTCAATTGAAGAAAGTCTTTCATTAAGGTTTAGTTTCTCGCGATGTGTTTAGGAGTGTTAGTTTGCAGCACTGCTCCGTGAGGGTTGAGACTTTTACGTAGCATTTGTTTTGAATCATTGGTGTGGAGGGTGTTTCAAACTGGCCAAGTCACGTGATTTTAGCAAACGAGGCTTCATTGCGTAACAACCGTTTGGAAACGTTGCGGAAATCCGATGGTTCACCGCTAGGGGGACTTGGTCACAAATGACCAGTGTCTAATATGGTTAGGTGAACTCGGGTCAGTTTGATCATGCATCCTTCTGACTAATAACACTACCATATTGTTTACATTTTGTTTATAGACAGATTTAATGACAGAAATGTGCATAATTAAAAGGGGAGATAGTTTTAATGATTCGTTTGCCCTAAATAAAACTAAAAATCACACATAATACACTTTTAATTATTTCTTAATTAAGTTAAATCATTTTTTAAACATATTTTAATAAAAATCTTGCTATTACTTTGTAAAATGAAGTGTAAAATGTTTGGACAGATCTGCTTTTACACTATATTGACCAGCAGGTGTCGCCAACGAGTGTGTTGTTACGAACGCTTAGAAAAATTGAATACATTTTTGAAGCAATTGGTTCAATTGATTTGAAGCTTCTAAAAGCTTGGTTTCTCCCATCACTAGTGTTCAGTGGCTTTAAAGAAAGGTGCCGGGTAACTCCATCATAGGGACGGCAAGAGGTGCGAAAACGGCAAAGGGGCATCACTGTTCAGCTAGTGCATTTCGATCGGCAGTCCAGAGACAAAGTAAACCTCCCCATCGGGGAATCGAACCCCGTTCTTCCGCGTGACAGGCGGAGATACTGTCCACTATACTAATGAGGACTTCACACACGCACAGGTGTCACGCCGGCCAACCTGCCCTTCGAAAGAAAACTCTTGGTATTCTGTGGTTATCAATTTACAGACACCAGCAGGAGGCATGTAAGGGAATCGACTGAATCCATGATCAATTCAGTGCAGCTCTGCAACAATAGTTGTTCAGAACATCCACAAGTTCTGTGGAGCAACAGACGTTTGCCTGCGTTGGTGGTATAGTGGTGAGCATAGCTGCCTTCCAAGCAGTTGACCCGGGTTCGATTCCCGGCCAACGCATTGCTTTTTGCTCGACGCCATCGTGAGAACGAGAGCAACGCAGCGCATTACTTCAGCCGATTTTGGTGGCGCGTGCAAGCTGTTTGAGAAGTCAAACGAAAAGGAGATCTCCCCGTCGGGGAATCGAACCCCGGTCTTCCGCGTGACAGGCGGAGATACTGTCCACTATACTAACGAGGACCTTCGCCCGAGCGGAGTCGTCGAGCCGAATCGTCGGTCCATACCGCAGCTTATAACACACATACTCCCCATTTGTGAGGACAGCCTTCCTGTTCATTCCCCTCGTTTTTTGTTTATTTTGTGTGTTTGTTTATATTTTAAACAGTTTCTTTACCTTCTTTTTTAAAAAGCATTCCCTTCCACTGCCCCAGCCAACTACCATCCTTACCCCAAAATCAGTATACCCCCTAGATAGCTCCTTTAAAAGGACAACCCTACCCCATTGTGAACCTTAACCCAATCCCTCCCCTTGCTTTTTTACTTTTTATCTGGAATAAATGAAACTAAACTACACCATGCCCTAACACCGGCTATCATAAACCCAAGAAGAATTTTTGAAGTGACAATTACCTCTTAAGCTGAAGGTCTTAGACATTGTTCTTCTGTTGGGGCCCTATCTTTCCTTTTTTTTTTCTAGAGGCTATGGAAATTAATGAAGATTCCCCTGTCCTGGAAGAAAATTCCTCTTCTGTTATTTTTGGGGTGGCTTTTGTTATTTTATTTTTTGAGGTTTGAGAACCTAAGGGAATTTAGATTTTAGGTAACCTGTGCCGGTGCATCCTCTGTGTAATGTGCAGAGTTTCATTCCCCAAAACCTCTCAGCAAAAGATCACACTGTGACATGTTAGTAGCCTATGCCTGTGTCTTTATTTTGCTCAGGATGGCATTTCTACTTCTTTTGCTCCTCCCAGGTGGCAAGGTCTGGGTGGATCCTGATCCAGAAATTACCCTTTTTGAACATTATGGTGTGGCACAGGGACCACACTGGGTCGAGGTTTGTTGGGCATAACTCAAGTCCTCCTTCAACTACGCATAAATCTTTCGCCTTTTACTAAAGATTTCCGTGGAGGGGGACCAGTGTGAGTTTGTTGTATTTTTGGATGCTCTGCTGACTGCAGAGCTGCCTAAGTTTGGTCAATTGAAGAAAGTCTTTTATTAAGGTTTGGTTTCTCGCGATGTGTTTAGGAGTGTTAGTTTGCAGCACTGCTCCGTGAGGGTTGAGACTTTTACGTAGCATTTGTTGTGAATCATTGGTGTGGAGGGTGTTTCAAACTGGCCAAGTCACGTGATTTTAGCAAACGAGGCTTCATTGCGTAACAACCGTTTGGAAACGTTGCGGAAATCCGATGGTTCACTGCTAGGGGGACTTGGTCACAAATGACCAGTGTCTAATATGGTTAGGTGAACTCGGGTCAGTTTGATCATGCATCCTTCTGACTAATAACACTACCATTTTGTTTACATTTTGTTTATAGACAGATTTAATAACAGAAATGTGCATAATTAAAAGGGGAGATAGTTTTAATGATTCGTTTGCCCTAAATAAAACTAAAAATCACACATAATACACTTTTAATTATTTCTTAATTAAGTTAAATCATTTTTTAAACATATTTTAATAAAAATCTTGCTATTACTTTGTAAAATGAAGTGTAAAATGTTTGGACAGATCTGCTTTTACACTATATTGACCAGCAGGTGTCGCCAACGAGTGTGGTGTTACGAACGCTTAGAAAAACTGAATACATTTTCGAAGCAATTGGTTCAATTGATTTGAAGCTTCTAAAAGCTTGGTTTCTCCCATCACTAGTGTTCAGTGGCTTTAAAGAAAGGTGCCGGGTAACTCCATCATAGGGACGGCAAGAGGTGCGAAAACGGCAAAGGGGCATCACTGTTCAGCTAGTGCATTTCGATCGGCAGTCCAGAGACAAAGTAAACCTCCCCATCGGGGAATCGAACCCCGGTCTTCCGCGTGACAGGCGGAGATACTGTCCACTATACTAATGAGGACTTCACACACGCACAGGTGTCACGCCGGCCAACCTGCCCTTCGAAAGAAAACTCTTGGTATTCTGTGGTTATCAATTTACAGACACCAGCAGGAGGCATGTAAGGGAATCGACTGAATCCATGATCAATTCAGTGCAGCTCTGCAACAATAGTTGTTCAGAACATCCACAAGTTCTGTGGAGCAACAGACGTTTGCCTGCGTTGGTGGTATAGTGGTGAGCATAGCTGCCTTCCAAGCAGTTGACCCGGGTTCGATTCCCGACCAACGCATTGCTTTTTGCTCGACGCCATCGTGAGAACGAGAGCAACGCAGCGCATTACTTCAGCCGATTTTGGTGGCTCGTGCAAGCTGTTTGAGAAGTCAAACGAAAAGGAGATCTCCCCGTCGGGGAATCGAACCCCGGTCTTCCGCGTGACAGGCGGAGATACTGTCCACTATACTAACGAGGACCTGGCGCCCGAGCGGAGTCGTCGAGCCGAATCGTCGGTCCATACCGCAGCTTATAACACACATACTCCCCATTTGTGAGGACAGCCTTCCTGTTCATTCCCCTCGTTTTTTGTTTATTTTGTGTGTTTGTTTATATTTTAAACAGTTTCTTTACCTTCTTTTTTAAAAAGCATTCCCTTCCACTGCCCCAGCCAACTACCATCCTTACCCCAAAATCAGTATACCCCCTAGATAGCTCCTTTAAAAGGACAACCCTACCCCATTGTGAACCTTAACCCAATCCCTCCCCTTGCTTTTTTACTTTTTATCTGGAATAAATGAAACTAAACTACACCATGCCCTAACACCGGCTATCATAAACCCAAGAAGAATTTTTGAAGTGACAATTACCTCTTAAGCTGAAGGTCTTAGACATTGTTCTTCTGTTGGGGCCCTATCTTTCCTTTTTTTTTTCTAGAGGCTATGGAAATTAATGAAGATTCCCCTGTCCTGGAAGAAAATTCCTCTTCTGTTATTTTTGGGGTGGCTTTTGTTATTTTATTTTTTGAGGTTTGAGAACCTAACGGAATTTAGATTTTAGGTAACCTGTGCCGGTGCATCCTCTGTGTAATGTGCAGAGTTTCATTCCCCAAAACCTCTCAGCAAAAGATCACACTGTGACATGTTAGTAGCCTATGCCTGTGTCTTTATTTTGCTCAGGATGGCATTTCTACTTCTTTTGCTCCTCCCAGGTGGCAAGGTCTGGGTGGATCCTGATCCAGAAATTACCCTTTTTGAACATTATGGTGTGGCACAGGGACCACACTGGGTCGAGGTTTGTTGGGCATAACTCAAGTCTTCCTTCAACTACGCATAAATTTTTCGCCTTTTACTAAAGATTTCCGTGGAGGGGGACCAGTGTGAGTTTGTTGTATTTTTGGATGCTCTGCTGACTGCAGAGCTCCCTAAGTTTGGTCAATTGAAGAAAGTCTTTCATTAAGGTTTAGTTTCTCGCGATGTGTTTAGGAGTGTTAGTTTGCAGCACTGCTCCGTGAGGGTTGAGACTTTTACGTAGCATTTGTTTTGAATCATTGGTGTGGAGGGTGTTTCAAACTGGCCAAGTCACGTGATTTTAGCAAACGAGGCTTCATTGCGTAACAACCGTTTGGAAACGTTGCGGAAATCCGATGGTTCACCGCTAGGGGGACTTGGTCACAAATGACCAGTGTCTAATATGGTTAGGTGAACTCGGGTCAGTTTGATCATGCATCCTTCTGACTAATAACACTACCATATTGTTTACATTTTGTTTATAGACAGATTTAATGACAGAAATGTGCATAATTAAAAGGGGAGATAGTTTTAATGATTCGTTTGCCCTAAATAAAACTAAAAATCACACATAATACACTTTTAATTATTTCTTAATTAAGTTAAATCATTTTTTAAACATATTTTAATAAAAATCTTGCTATTACTTTGTAAAATGAAGTGTAAAATGTTTGGACAGATCTGCTTTTACACTATATTGACCAGCAGGTGTCGCCAACGAGTGTGTTGTTACGAACGCTTAGAAAAATTGAATACATTTTTGAAGCAATTGGTTCAATTGATTTGAAGCTTCTAAAAGCTTGGTTTCTCCCATCACTAGTGTTCAGTGGCTTTAAAGAAAGGTGCCGGGTAACTCCATCATAGGGACGGCAAGAGGTGCGAAAACGGCAAAGGGGCATCACTGTTCAGCTAGTGCATTTCGATCGGCAGTCCAGAGACAAAGTAAACCTCCCCATCGGGGAATCGAACCCCGTTCTTCCGCGTGACAGGCGGAGATACTGTCCACTATACTAATGAGGACTTCACACACGCACAGGTGTCACGCCGGCCAACCTGCCCTTCGAAAGAAAACTCTTGGTATTCTGTTGTTATCAATTTACAGACACCAGCAGGAGGCATGTAAGGGAATCGACTGAATCCATGATCAATTCAGTGCAGCTCTGCAACAATAGTTGTTCAGAACATCCACAAGTTCTGTGGAGCAACAGACGTTTGCCTGCGTTGGTGGTATAGTGGTGAGCATAGCTGCCTTCCAAGCAGTTGACCCGGGTTCGATTCCCGGCCAACGCATTGCTTTTTGCTCGACGCCATCGTGAGAACGAGAGCAACGCAGCGCATTACTTCAGCCGATTTTGGTGGCGCGTGCAAGCTGTTTGAGAAGTCAAACGAAAAGGAGATCTCCCCGTCGGGGAATCGAACCCCGGTCTTCCGCGTGACAGGCGGAGATACTGTCCACTATACTAACGAGGACCTTCGCCCGAGCGGAGTCGTCGAGCCGAATCGTCGGTCCATACCGCAGCTTATAACACACATACTCCCCATTTGTGAGGACAGCCTTCCTGTTCATTCCCCTCGTTTTTTGTTTATTTTGTGTGTTTGTTTATATTTTAAACAGTTTCTTTACCTTCTTTTTTAAAAAGCATTCCCTTCCACTGCCCCAGCCAACTACCATCCTTACCCCAAAATCAGTATACCCCCTAGATAGCTCCTTTAAAAGGACAACCCTACCCCATTGTGAACCTTAACCCAATCCCTCCCCTTGCTTTTTTACTTTTTATCTGGAATAAATGAAACTAAACTACACCATGCCCTAACACCGGCTATCATAAACCCAAGAAGAATTTTTGAAGTGACAATTACCTCTTAAGCTGAAGGTCTTAGACATTGTTCTTCTGTTGGGGCCCTATCTTTCCTTTTTTTTTTCTAGAGGCTATGGAAATTAATGAAGATTCCCCTGTCCTGGAAGAAAATTCCTCTTCTGTTATTTTTGGGGTGGCTTTTGTTATTTTATTTTTTGAGGTTTGAGAACCTAAGGGAATTTAGATTTTAGGTAACCTGTGCCGGTGCATCCTCTGTGTAATGTGCAGAGTTTCATTCCCCAAAACCTCTCAGCAAAAGATCACACTGTGACATGTTAGTAGCCTATGCCTGTGTCTTTATTTTGCTCAGGATGGCATTTCTACTTCTTTTGCTCCTCCCAGGTGGCAAGGTCTGGGTGGATCCTGATCCAGAAATTACCCTTTTTGAACATTATGGTGTGGCACAGTGACCACACTGGGTCGAGGTTTGTTGGGCATAACTCAAGTCCTCCTTCAACTACGCATAAATCTTTCGCCTTTTACTAAAGATTTCCGTGGAGGGGGACCAGTGTGAGTTTGTTGTATTTTTGGATGCTCTGCTGACTGCAGAGCTGCCTAAGTTTGGTCAATTGAAGAAAGTCTTTTATTAAGGTTTGGTTTCTCGCGATGTGTTTAGGAGTGTTAGTTTGCAGCACTGCTCCGTGAGGGTTGAGACTTTTACGTAGCATTTGTTGTGAATCATTGGAGTGGAGGGTGTTTCAAACTGGCCAAGTCACGTGATTTTAGCAAACGAGGCTTCATTGCGTAACAACCGTTTGGAAACGTTGCGGAAATCCGATGGTTCACTGCTAGGGGGACTTGGTCACAAATGACCAGTGTCTAATATGGTTAGGTGAACTCGGGTCAGTTTGATCATGCATCCTTCTGACTAATAACACTACCATTTTGTTTACATTTTGTTTATAGACAGATTTAATAACAGAAATGTGCATAATTAAAAGGGGAGATACCTTTAATGATTCGTTTGCCCTAAATAAAACTAAAAATCACACATAATACACTTTTAATTATTTCTTAATTAAGTTAAATCATTTTTTAAACATATTTTAATAAAAATCTTGCTATTACTTTGTAAAATGAAGTGTAAAATGTTTGGACAGATCTGCTTTTACACTATATTGACCAGCAGGTGTCGCCAACGAGTGTGGTGTTACGAACGCTTAGAAAAACTGAATACATTTTCGAAGCAATTGGTTCAATTGATTTGAAGCTTCTAAAAGCTTGGTTTCTCCCATCACTAGTGTTCAGTGGCTTTAAAGAAAGGTGCCGGGTAACTCCATCATAGGGACGGCAAGAGGTGCGAAAACGGCAAAGGGGCATCACTGTTCAGCTAGTGCATTTCGATCGGCAGTCCAGAGACAAAGTAAACCTCCCCATCGGGGAATCGAACCCCGGTCTTCCGCGTGACAGGCGGAGATACTGTCCACTATACTAATGAGGACTTCACACACGCACAGGTGTCACGCCGGCCAACCTGCCCTTCGAAAGAAAACTCTTGGTATTCTGTGGTTATCAATTTACAGACACCAGCAGGAGGCATGTAAGGGAATCGACTGAATCCATGATCAATTCAGTGCAGCTCTGCAACAATAGTTGTTCAGAACATCCACAAGTTCTGTGGAGCAACAGACGTTTGCCTGCGTTGGTGGTATAGTGGTGAGCATAGCTGCCTTCCAAGCAGTTGACCCGGGTTCGATTCCCGACCAACGCATTGCTTTTTGCTCGACGCCATCGTGAGAACGAGAGCAACGCAGCGCATTACTTCAGCCGATTTTGGTGGCTCGTGCAAGCTGTTTGAGAAGTCAAACGAAAAGGAGATCTCCCCGTCGGGGAATCGAACCCCGGTCTTCCGCGTGACAGGCGGAGATACTGTCCACTATACTAACGAGGACCTGGCGCCCGAGCGGAGTCGTCGAGCCGAATCGTCGGTCCATACCGCAGCTTATAACACACATACTCCCCATTTGTGAGGACAGCCTTCCTGTTCATTCCCCTCGTTTTTTGTTTATTTTGTGTGTTTGTTTATATTTTAAACAGTTTCTTTACCTTCTTTTTTAAAAAGCATTCCCTTCCACTGCCCCAGCCAACTACCATCCTTACCCCAAAATCAGTATACCCCCTAGATAGCTCCTTTAAAAGGACAACCCTACCCCATTGTGAACCTTAACCCAATCCCTCCCCTTGCTTTTTTACTTTTTATCTGGAATAAATGAAACTAAACTACACCATGCCCTAACACCGGCTATCATAAACCCAAGAAGAATTTTTGAAGTGACAATTACCTCTTAAGCTGAAGGTCTTAGACATTGTTCTTCTGTTGGGGCCCTATCTTTCCTTTTTTTTTTCTAGAGGCTATGGAAATTAATGAAGATTCCCCTGTCCTGGAAGAAAATTCCTCTTCTGTTATTTTTGGGGTGGCTTTTGTTATTTTATTTTTTGAGGTTTGAGAACCTAACGGAATTTAGATTTTAGGTAACCTGTGCCGGTGCATCCTCTGTGTAATGTGCAGAGTTTCATTCCCCAAAACCTCTCAGCAAAAGATCACACTGTGACATGTTAGTAGCCTATGCCTGTGTCTTTATTTTGCTCAGGATGGCATTTCTACTTCTTTTGCTCCTCCCAGGTGGCAAGGTCTGGGTGGATCCTGATCCAGAAATTACCCTTTTTGAACATTATGGTGTGGCACAGGGACCACACTGGGTCGAGGTTTGTTGGGCATAACTCAAGTCCTCCTTCAACTACGCATAAATCTTTCGCCTTTTACTAAAGATTTCCGTGGAGGGGGACCAGTGTGAGTTTGTTGTATTTTTGGATGCTCTGCTGACTGCAGAGCTGCCTAAGTTTGGTCAATTGAAGAAAGTCTTTCATTAAGGTTTAGTTTCTCGCGATGTGTTTAGGAGTGTTAGTTTGCAGCACTGCTCCGTGAGGGTTGAGACTTTTACGTAGTATTTGTTTTGAATCATTGGTGTGGAGGGTGTTTCAAACTGGCCAAGTCACGTGATTTTAGCAAACGAGGCTTCATTGCGTAACAACCGTTTGGAAACGTTGCGGAAATCCGATGGTTCACCGCTAGGGGGACTTGGTCACAAATGACCAGTGTCTAATATGGTTAGGTGAACTCGGGTCAGTTTGATCATGCATCCTTCTGACTAATAACACTACCATTTTGTTTACATTTTGTTTATAGACAGATTTAATGACAGAAATGTGCATAATTAAAAGGGGAGATAGTTTTAATGATTCGTTTGCCCTAAATAAAACTAAAAATCACACATAATACACTTTTAATTATTTCTTAATTAAGTTAAATCATTTTTTAAACATATTTTAATAAAAATCTTGCTATTACTTTGTAAAATGAAGTGTAAAATGTTTGGACAGATCTGCTTTTACACTATATTGACCAGCAGGTGTCGCCAACGAGTGTGGTGTTACGAACGCTTAGAAAAACTGAATACATTTTCGAAGCAATTGGTTCAATTGATTTGAAGCTTCTAAAAGCTTGGTTTCTCCCATCACTAGTGTTCAGTGGCTTTAAAGAAAGGTGCCGGGTAACTCCATCATAGGGACGGCAAGAGGTGCGAAAACGGCAAAGGGGCATCACTGTTCAGCTAGTGCATTTCGATCGGCAGTCCAGAGACAAAGTAAACCTCCCCATCGGGGAATCGAACCCCGGTCTTCCACGTGACAGGCGGAGATACTGTCCACTATACTAATGAGGACTTCACACACGCACAGGTGTCACGCCGGCCAACCTGCCCTTCGAAAGAAAACTCTTGGTATTCTGTGGTTATCAATTTACAGACACGGCACGGACCAAAACCCCTGTTCACAGCTACGTGAACAAAAAAAGTAAAGACAGCTAAACACACATGTGCATTCAATATGTTATGTATATATATTTATGAAACAGTTCCAATCCTTGATTCTGATTGGTTAATAGGTGAGCATTATTCACGATAAAACACGGTTAAGACCGCTTCACCCAACAGTTCTATATATCACTGTGTCCTTAGCAACACCCTTAGCAGCCACATGTATCAGTTTGAGAACGGTTTGTTGTTCTTATTTGAGCTTTCATGCATATTACACATTTGTACATTTGTAATGTTACAAAGGATCTTCTGACATTCTATTCATCAAAGAATCCTATAAAAAAAATAATGTATCTCACCATTTGCACAAAAATATGAAGCAGCACAACTGATTTTAACATTGATAAGAAGAAATGTTTCTTGATCATCAAATCGTTTTATTACTATGATTTTTGAAGGATCATGTGACACTGAAGCCTGGAGGAATGGTGATAAATTCAGCTTTGATCACAGAAATGAATAACACTTTAAAACATATGCAAATAGAAAATAGTTATTTTAAATTGTAATAATATTTCACAATACTACTGTTTTTACTGTATTTTTGATCAAATAAAGACAGCCTTGTTGAGACAAAAAACATTAACATTTACTGACACTGTCAGTGTATAACTATACATAATAATTTCCTTTGCTTTGTGTTTGCTTTGTGTTCTGTGCAGTTCTGCCACAGGCTTCACCGACATCACATGCAATCTCTAGTTCTCCCAGTCCACCTGCTCCTGTGTGTGGGTCTTCTTTACAGACTGATGGCTCTGTACCACCTCCCGCACAATCAGCACCTACAGCTCCTGCATCAATGCCATCTGCACATATAGTAGCACCTGTTACCAGCTACTTGCAAGATATTAGCCGCTGGAACTGCTCTCTTCATCAAAGAATTTGGATGAAAACAGAGATGGAGTCCATGGGGCTCTGGCCAGGATCACACCCAGTAAGACACCTCATGAATATGGTCTCCTTGTGGCGTTATCCACCTCAGCCCGAGCTTATAGAGACAAACATGGGCCTTCCGTCACCAATATACTTTCAGCTTCATCCCTTTTTCATTTGGAAACCAGAGCACAGTTTAATGGAAAGGCTTAGAAACAACTACATTCTGCCCTGTCTCTACAGCTGTCCAAATCCTCATGTTGTGTCCTCTGGTGTGGGAAGACCCAGAGTGATCCTTGGCACTAGTGGGCAATATTACATCCTTGCTTCACGTCTGTGCTGTAAGGCATGCAAAAAATACTGGTTCGCTGATAAACCTCAGTGGATAGACATGCTACCTCAGCGATTCAGAAACATCTTGCCAGCCTTCCTCACCCATAAGAAGGCAATCTGTAAAACGGTGATGGATGAACTGAGGCGCTCCGGAAAATCTCCTAATGACATGGCCAACCAGCTGTCTGAGGCGCTTCACCTAAAATATGAAAGAGCCCACCTTGCTTACCTTCTCAGTGTACAGAACGTCAGGGATGCTGAAGCAGGGCAGTATGGTCAGAAAACCATCACTGGGGCATTGAGGAAAGGTGACACACCTGCAGCGTTTGGGGGTTACGAAGACACTGATGGGTGGCATGGGGTGTCTGTGTCTGCGCATTATCTGGTGGAGTGCTTGCTTCAGGAATATCAGCGACAAGAGGAAGCTCTCACTCAGCTCCTGCAAGGCACTTTTGGACAGGTGTTCAGGTCAGATCACACACGGAAAGTTGCTAGAAAAGTAACTCTCTCATCAGGCACAATGTCATCCTATGCTGTGATGAACGAGAACTGGATGATCCTGTCCTGGGTGATGCTGCAGTCTGAGAGTGAGCAGTCCTTAGGGTCAATGTACTGTGGGCTGGCCAATCGCTACAGTGCTGCTGGTATACCCAAGGCCAAGTACCAGTGGGTGGACAGGTAAGAATAATCACATCTCATCAAGTAGTGTAAACAAAGATAATGAATACATTAAAAATAATATTTCTTTTCCTTTTATGTATTTAGGGACTGCTGTTCCGCTTTTAGAGTGATGGACCCAGGACCGTATGAGCACCAGCAGTGGGAAGCTTGGAGGACCACTGAAGCTATTGTGGCAGAGGTTACATCAGGGAACCTCAAGAATTTGCATGGTGCTTGCCAGAAGTACAATGAGGACATGGTGGTTAAACTGGACTTGGTTCACTGTATGCGGCGCTTTACAAGGGAGTGTGTTTCGGAGCATCATCCTCTGTATACACTGTAAAAAATTTCCCTGTAAAAAAACGGTATTATGCTGGAAGCTGTGGTTGCCAGGAGATGGGTCTGTCTGCGGACCGCAAGAGAGGGGCGTGCCGTTAAGGGGCGTAACTTTTAGCAGGGGGCGTAACTTTAAGTTGTCCAAGTTACACAGAACCACGCGAGACGTCAGGACGAGATGTTGTCATTCTGTCTTCTCTTCTGCCCGCATAGAGATACGGCGGCTAAATGCGTTATTAAAGTTGCTCATCCAAGCGCCTTCATGTTTGTTCGTACCAATTTTAATGGACGGGAAGCCGACTGACGAACATCCTTTTCCCGAGAAATGGTTCGGCTACGACACATGTTAAGAAGTCACGCCAGGGGCTGAATTAAGGTCGACCGTTTCAGGTAAGCTCGCTAACGTTAGCTATGTGTTGTTAGCCTAATGTTAGATTTGTGAAGTCCGTTCTATGATTACACTTATGATCAGTAACGAGTAGTTAACAAAATGCAACAAATCTTGCATGAGTTTCATTGCTCACCTATATATTTTCCTGTTTACGATAGTAACGTTAGATATTAGTACATTAGAATCTTACAGTTATTCCTGTAAGTTGTCGACATTTCAAATGACAGTAATTCATTAATGACCTATTAAACGTCATAATAACACTGGAGTTAAAGGATGTGTGTACTACTGTCTCGTTTTTAATGTATCTCTCTCAAACCCTATTCTGTTTAAGTATGGGTGCCATTGTATATTCTCATAATGTAAGCTTATTTTAAGTACAAATGTAAAATATGTTTGTTTATGGTTATTATTTTCACAGCTGCATTGATGTGAAGTGATGCAGTGGACAACTTGTGAGGGTGATACCATCCACATGCACCTTAACTGTGATGCAGAAATACAATAGGATGATCCATCTGTCTACACTTCAAAATCACAACTCAACCTTAAACAACCCATATCTGTTATGGTAAAACAATGTGGCGGTTTTCCAGACAGGGCTTATACTGTTCCCGGGCTAAAATGCATGTTTGAGCTACTGTAATTAAGAAAACACCTTGTACTGACACATCTCAACATATCAGTGCCATTGTTTTGTTTCAAGGTGCACACCAGTCTTGTTTTTGTAAGGTTTGTTTGTAAAAACTAAAATGTCCTAATATAAGTGCCCAGTCCTGGTTTAATCGAAACCATTGGTGACCAAACCTGTGTCTTGAGATCTACTGTCCTGCAGAGTTCAGCTCCAACCCCAATCAAACACACCTGAACCTGCCAATCAAGCATTTCAGGGCAACCTTAAAATTATAGTCAGGTGTGTTTGTTAAAGCTGGGTTAGAACTAAAATATGCAGGAGGGTAGATCTCCAGGAACAGGGTGGGTCACCCCTGATCTAAACAAAGGGTTTCCAAACTGTGTCCTGCAAAGTTTAGCTCTAACCCTAATCAAACACACCTGAAGCAGCCAATTAATGTCCTACTAAGCATACTAGAAACTTACTGGCAGGTGCTCTGATGCAAGTAAAAGCTAAACTCTGCAGGACACCGGCCCTCCAGGACTGATTTTGGGCACCCCTGACTAAGCCCTGTCTGGGAAACTGCACCAATGTGTTAAGCTGGCACCATTGGACATTACTGCTGCTGAGAAACAACCACATTTCTCAGCTCTACACAGGGTTGACATTGGATGCATTATTATTATAAAATGCATTCATGTGCACTTTACCAATACTGTACATACATCAACAGCTTCCAGCTATACACTTGGGATCAGCTCCTGATGCCTCTCATAATGCTGTGTTATAATTTATTGTAGGGTGATCTTGCTAAAATGATATTTTTATAAACCTTTACAATGTCACCAGATGTTACCTGTTGTGAATTATTATTTTATAAACCTTTACAATCTCACTAGTTGTTACATGTTGTGGATATTTATTTTTATAAACCTTTTCAATGTCACCAGATGTTACATGTTGTGAATGGTTATTTTTATAAACCTATACAATGTCACCAGTTGTTACATGTTGTGCATAGTTATTTTTATACACCTTTACAATGTTACCTGTTGTGAATAGTTATTTTTTATAAACCTTTACAATGTCACCAGTTGTTACATGTTGTGCATAGTTATTTTTATACACCTTTACAATGTTACCTGTGTGAATAGTTATTTTTATAAACCTTCACAATGTCACCAGATGTTACCTGTTGTGAATAATTATTTTATAAACCTTTACAATGTCACCAGTTGTCACATGTTGTGCATAGTTATTTTTATAAACCTTTACAATGTCACCAGATGTTACTTGTTGTGAATAGTTATTTTTATACACCTTTACAATGTTACCTGTTGTGAATGGTTATTTTTATAAACCTTTACAATGTCACCAGATGTTACCTGTTGTGAATAGTTATTTTTATACACCTTTACAATGTTACCTGTTGTGCATAGTTATTTTTATAAACCTTTACAATGTCACCAGATGTTACCTGTTGTGAATAGTTATTTTTATACACATTTACAATGTTACCTGTTGTGAATAGTTATTTTTATAAACCTTTACAATGTCACCAGTTGTTACATGTTGTGCATAGTTATTTTTATACACCTTTACAATGTTACCTGTGTGAATAGTTATTTTTATAAACCTTCACAATGTCACCAGATGTTACCTGTTGTGAATAATTATTTTATAAACCTTTACAATGTCACCAGTTGTTACATGTTGTGCATAGTTATTTTTATAAACCTTTACAATGTCACCAGATGTTACCTGTTGTGAATAGTTATTTTTATACACCTTTACAATGTTACCTGTTGTGAATAGCTATTTTTATAAACCTTCACAATATCACCAGATGTTATCTGTTAGTAGCCATTTCTTATAAAACCACGTGAGCTCTGTAGATTCCTCTTAAATCTTAAAAAGAATTAAGTTTGCAAGTGAATTTCATCTTGGTTTAATACATATTAAACTGTCTGAGGTGCACATTTACTTAAAAAAAAAGACGAAATCACCCTCACTGTGTAACAGTTCACGATTTAAATATTGGTATGCCTCGGTACTTTAATAATTTTAGGATGGTAAATATGTCCATATATGCCGTATATGGCCATATTGTCTACCCACGTTAACAATGACGATGAATGAGACAATATAAGACCATCCGAGCGTCTTATGAAGCGTACAATATTCCAATAGTCCCTAAAGAATATTGTATAGTGTTCGATGCTATACCATCTGGTTTAAAATGTCTGTTTAAAGGATATGTGTATAATGAGAATGTGAGTTTTAAACCTGATATTGCACTTGAAGGAGTGATCATTACTGATAAAAGATGGAATAATTATTTTATTAGGAAGTTACTTACAGAATATAGCCCAATATCTTCTAGAACATTTTGGCATTCTAAATTTGAGTGCATTGAATGGAAATATGCATGGTTGCTGCCGAAAAAATATTGTATAACAAATAAGGTGAGAGAAGTACATTTTAAAATACTTCATTTGGTGTACCCTGTTACAACACTTTTTCTTAGGTTTAATGATGATGCTGATGTCAGATGTGATTTTTGTGGGACAGAAAAGGAGGATGTTGTACACTTATTTTTCAATTGTATATATAGCAAAATGTTTTGGATAGAATTGGAAGGCCTCCTTTATAAGTGTTTTGGTATTAAAGTTTACCTTTTTGAGAAAGATGTATTTTTTTATTTTAATAGAGAAAAATTGCCACCAAATGAGACTTTTGTTGTTAATCTTTTATTGATTATGGGAAAATACCATATACATAAACAAAAATGGGCTAAAGGAAAACCTAACTTTTTGTTATTTCAGATAGATATGAAACATTATGTAGAGTTACCTCTTGGATTGAAAAATAATAAAGCAAAACGCACTAGGTCCTTATGTGAAGCTTTTATGTTATTTGTATGATGATCTCATGCCCTTATTTTATTTTTATTTTTTTATAATTAATTTGTATGTTTATACTTTTTTATTTGTTTGTTTGTATTGTCTGATTGTAATTTCTATTTTGTATGTTATTATGAGTATTGATGTAATTTCAAGTTAATACAAAAAAAAAAGAGCGTCTTATGAAGCTTCCTCCGTGCCCTCAATTTAAAACATTTACGGCAGTAACGTTATTTGTCATTACGCTAAAGTTGAAAGAGAGCTATAAACAATCGTCTTACTATTACTAGCGTCAGTTTAGCGGAAGTCGGACATCTCGCGGGATTCTGTGTGACTTGGACAACTTAAATTTCCGCCCCCTGCTAAAAGTTACGCCGCTTAACAATAATAAATAATAATAAATTTTATTTGTATTGCACTTTACATTGAACAATCTCAAAGTGCTACAGAATATCAGTCTAAAAAAAAAACAGTCAACAGACAATCTAAAAAACAATCTAAAACAGACCAAAGGAACAAGAAGCAAAAAGCAAAAAAAGTTTAAAATATATAAAAAGCAGTTTAAAGGAAGGCTTTTTTAAAAAGAAATGTTTTTAAGTTTTTTTTAAAAACATCTATAGTCTGTGGAGCTCTCAGGTGGTCAGGGAGAGCGTTCCACAACCTGGGTGCAGCCGATGAGAAGGCCCTGTCACCCATGCTGCAGAGCTTGGTCCTGGGGATTTGAAGAGTGGTTGAAGTTGCTGACCGAGTACGTGAGGAGGTACTTAGGGTGAGAAGTTCTTTTAAATAAAGGGGGGCATGTCCATATATACACTGGTGGGTGAGAAGGGAGACCTTATATTCAATTCTGAGTGGGATAGGGAGCCAGTGAAGAGATTTCAGAATAGGAGTGATGTGGTCATGCTTACGCACCCTCATCAGGATCCTGGCAGCACTATTCTGTATATATTGAAGCCTCTGAGTGCTCTTGCCTGGGATCCCGATGAGGAGTGCATTGCAGTAGTCCAGCCTGGATGAAACAAAGGCATGGACGAGCTTCTCTGTATCTGCTAGTGTGAGGGTTGGACGAAGTTTTGCGATGTTCCTTAGGTGGTAGAAAGATGTCTTACAGAGGTGTTTGATATGGTTGTCAAAGGTAAGCTGTGGGTCCATTTTAACACCCAAATTGGTAACAGATGTGGAGAGGGAGATGGTTTGTCCAGAAAAAGTGATATTGGTGATGGTGGATGAGCGAAGCTGATGTGATGTGCCAACCAGGATGGCTTCTGTTTTGGAGCCATTCAGCTGAAGGAAATTGAGCTTCATCCACGCCTCTATCTCCTCCAGGCAGGTGGTCAGTGTTGTTGTTGGCAGGGGAGCAGAAAAGGTGGGGGCAATCTTAATGTAGAGCTGTGTATCATCCGCATAAGAGTGAAATGTTATGCCATGTCTGCTAATGATATCGCCGAGGGGGAGCATGTAGATTGAAAAAAGGGTGGGGCCAAGCACAGAGCCCTGAGGAACACCGCAGGTAACACTGTGGGTGTCAGATTTGGCTTTGCCCATGGCGACATGCTCCGTTCTGTCGGTCAGGTAAGAAGTGAACCAGTTGTGAACTTTTTCTGAGAGTCCAATGGTGTGTTGCAGGTGGTGAAGAAGGATTTTATGATCTACTGTGTCAAAAGCAGCTGTGAGGTCCAGGAGGATGAGTAGTGATGGGGAACCAGTATCTGCTGCCATCATGAGGTCATTGGTGACTCTGACCAGAGCTGTTTCTGTGCTATGGCCAGAACGGAAACCAGACTGAAATTTTTCATACAGATTATTGTATTTGAGGTGATCATGAATTTGTGCTGCAACAATTTTTTCCAGAACCTTTGATAGGAATGGAAGATTGGATATTGGTCTGTAATTGGAGAGAATTTCTGGATCCAGTGTGGGTTTTTTCAATAGAGGTCTGATGACAGCTGTTTTTAATGCAGATGGGATATGGCCGGCCTGTAGTGAGTGATTTATGATTTTGGTGATAAACGGAGAGATAGCAAAGATGTTTGCCTTCAGCAGGGTTGAAGGGAAAGGGTCCAGGGCACATGTGGATGGCTTAATTTTTTTGATAATCTCCTCTACTTCCTCCTGTGTGACATCAGAGAAGGTACAGAACGACTGGGCAATCTCTAGTGGGTCAGCTGTTGGGAGGGGCAGTACCACAGTGGAGGAAAGGTGAGAGCGGATGGTGTTAACTTTTTGCTTGAAGAATGTGATATGCATATTACACCTCTCTGCGGTAGTCTCAGAGAGGGAGGGTGAGGGGGGGTTGAGAAGGTTATTTATAGTTGAGAATAGTTGTTTGGAATCACCGGGGCTATTGTTGATGATGTTGGAATAGAACTTGGAACGTGCGTCCCTCAGAGCTTCTGCATATGCCCTCCTATGTTCCCTGTATGCCTGTTTGTGGACAGTCAATCCAGAGGCCTTGAGCCGCCGCTCAAGTACACGCCCAGCCGCCTTCATTTTTCGCAGCTCGCCCGTGAACCAGGGTGCGGTGCGTGAGAACGAGACTGACCTGGATGTTAAAGGGGCGTGGAGGTCCAGGAGATTGCTCAGGGACTGATTGTAGAAGTCCACCAAGTCAGTAATGGTGATAAGGTCAGTAGAGCCAGAAGAGAGACGTTGAAAGTCTAGAGTCAGGGCATCTGCATTAATGTTTCTCAATTTTCTGAAATGGATCTGCCGCTTTGGTTTGGTATGGGTGGGAGGGAAAGGCAGCTCCATTGACACTACCTTGTGATCTGAAACACCAAGATCGTAAACCTGTATATTGCTAATGGGGGCGGAGTTTGAGATAACCAGATCAAGTGTGTGTCCCCTGCAGTGTGTGGGGACATCAACATGTTGTTGTAGATTGATGGAGTCTAGTAGCTGAAGAAAATCAGCAGCTAGATGACATGAGGGGGTGTCAACATGAATGTTTATATCTCCCAGGATTATGGTATTTGCAGACGTAGTGCAAAGTGTTGTGAGAAGATCAGACATTTCTGGTATGAAAGCAGAATTTGGTTTTGGAGGTCGATATATAAGGAGAACAGTCATGGGAAAGGGGGGCTTACATTTAAAAGCAAGACATTCGCAAGAAGATGTAGGAGGCAGCGAGATAGGGGACAACTCCAGGTCCTGTCGGTGAATGACAGCCAAGCCACCACCACGGCCAGTGCTGCGAGCTGCCTCTAGGTAACTGTAGCCGGGAGGACAGGCTTCATTTAAAGCAGAGTAAACCTCTGGTTGGTGCCAGGTTTCTGTCAGGCACATGAAGTCAAGTCCTTTTTCCCTGATATGTTCTTCAATCAGTATAGATTTATTGTTAATAGATTGTGTATTAAAAAGTTCAAATTTGACCAGTGACTGTGGGGTAAATCTCTGTATAGATCGCAAAACATTAAAATCCACTCCGCGCTGACTTGAGTCCAGTCCGTGAATTTTATGCAGCCGGGAGTGCGTGGATCCCAAACTGGAATGCAGAGATCTCGCGATATTTCCAGCGTTTATAGCAGCCATAGCAGCGGCACTCTGATGACGCGTTAGTCGTGCGCCGAAAGACCATAGAGACGGGATATTGGTAGCAGCGCAGTTCGGCTGGTTGTGGAAGATTAGTTTTCGACCGGAGCCTCTATGACTGTAACGAGGACGGCGAACAAGTCCAAGTTCTGTAATGATGGGGATGTTTAGTCCAGGAGTGGTTGCAGGTTTAAGTCGCCAGAGTTGCGAGCTGGAGTAGCTGAACGACATACTGACCAATGAGAAAATGCTATGGATGCTATCGTCTGTATCAGGTAAGTGTCTAGTTACCTAAGTCAAGTCTACAAAGCGAACTTAAACGTGCAATCGCTTACTATGTAAGCTCAAATTAAATTCAAATTAAAATTCACAAGCAGAGTGGAGAAGCGGCGAACAAACAACGCCAGCGTCCTCTCCGTCCTCCGTTTGCCGTGATGGTAACGGCACGCCCCTCTCTTGCACTCCGCAGACAGACACTATTGGTTGCCAGCATTGCACTGTTAATTTACAGCGGGATACTGTTATTAGGAAAAACAGCATGATACTGTTTTGTTACCTACAGCAGTCAACTGTTATTTTAACAGCATGGTACTGTTTGTGTTATCTATAGAATACAGCTGTAGATAATGTTATTTTACGGTTCTGACTCTGTTAAAATACAGTTCTACTTCCGTTAATTTACAGCTCCCCTATTTTAACAGTATGTTAATGTTATAATGCCCTGAAAGCAACTCATTTCATTTAGGAAACCAATTGCAGGATCCATTCAAGTTTATAAATATATATATTTACGTGGTGTTAGTATTGTGAACTTAACTCATTTGAGTCCACTGAAAACAAATATTACTTCTAAAATTGAACTGCAAACATTTAAACTTTCACACAAATCTCATGTAGTTCACCATGAGCAAACTACACAGTTACTGCTTTAAAATAAAACAACAGGCAGCATAACATCAATGATCTACTGCCCATCCTTGACCTAAACAACCACACTACTCTTCAGCACAATGGTAACCCCAAAACTGAGGCAAATCCTAACAAAACAGAACATTAAACACTAAGAGATATCTCACATTATCATCTTGTGTAAATCCCCTGATCAGTTTTTAAGTTCACATGATTTAAAAAAACAAAATACAAGGACTTTTCTCCAATGTCTGTGTGAAATTAACATATTTCTGTATGCAAATTTGACTGTTAGGTTTTCTGTTTTTTAACAGCACATTCTGTTAAATAACAGTAATCAACTGGAAGCTTGGTTGCCAGCAAGATACTGTTTTTTTACGGTCTCCTTCGGACTGTTAAAAAACATTAGCATTCTGTGTTTTTATATCTTACACATTTAACCCTTTAAACCCCATCGCAAAATCCTTGGTGTCAAAGAACACTGCTTAATGTGTCCACACTACAAAAAGTAAAAGAAACAGACCCAATGTTGAAGTTAATGAGATAATGAAGTGATGATTGAGTTAATGATGAACAGCTGCTGTTAACAAACACAATCACTGAATGAAAGATGAACAAGAACCGAATAAAAGAGAAAACAAGCAGAAACTCAACTTACAGACTTAGAAGAGACTCAGACTTACTCAGATTTTCTAAGATCTCACAAGAAGATCATCAAACAACTCCACAAACAGCATTAACATCTTCATTTATTACAAACCAGTTAGATTTTATTTTAAATGTACATTAGCTCTTACTGAGAAGTAAATCATAAGGTGTGGTTTCCTGGACAGGGATTATCTTAAACTAGGAATAGTTTAATTAGAAAATATAACTAGTTTTAACAAACATGCCTAACATTACTTCTGTGCATTTTCAGGCAAAACGAAGGACACTGATGTATTTTAAGATATGTCAGTGCAAGTTGTTTTGAGTTTGGACAGCTCTAGTCTAATAGTCTAATCCCTAAATAATAGTTACCATTCTCGTGATCAGCGGTTGCTTTAGTAGGACTCTTGATCCTTGGGTTGGCCCTTTGCTGTTATATTTATTAATGCCTTTTCAATGTGATATGAAAGACATTGAATATGGCAAAAAAAAGTATAAATAAAGTATTATCACTGACTAATGACCATTATGGTGTTAGTGTCATGAGTTAAAAGTAATTTACTGACTTTAAACAGAAGCTCATAAGTGGTTAGATGGTACGAAACTCCTTGTAGTAGTCTTATAATGTGACAGAAACTGAGTGTTGAGGTAGCCAGAGGAATGTTAAAAACATTGGGAATAAATGAACTAAAAAACACAAGCAAATTACACACACAGACATCAAGAATCACGCTATGAATCTCAACAATGGTGACTATCAAATGAAAAGCTTCATGCTGCAATGCATGCTGGGTATCAGCATAAAAAACTCATTCATGACTCCCAGCATGCATTGCAACATGAATAAATTATGCAGATGAACTGTTTTCCCATTTTCTTTTGTCACCATAGTTGAGAATCGTAGGCTGATTCTTGATGTCTGTGTTTGTCAGCTGAGGAATAGGGTTTCACGTTCACCAAAGTCCATATGTATACAATTCTGTCAAGATATCAGATTACTGTTATACTAATAATTGTTGTAATGATTCTGTTTCAAATATGTAAATACTTAGTCATAACATCCCTAAGTACTAATAATTGTTATGATTCAGCTTCTTAAGGCTGGTAAGACAAACTACTGATCAATAATCAGACAACCTCACAAGAGTCTATCATCTCTTGGTTTTCTTTGCCATAAGAAACATGCATCATAAAGGCACAGTTATAGCAACCCAACTGTAAACCAAGTCAAGAGCCCAACTAATGAAAACAGTGATCACCATAATGGTGACTTTAAAGAAAATGCTTGTAAAGTCTAGTAAACACCTGTTTGTTCTCAGTAAGAACTGTTGTAAATGTATAACATAATAAAGTCAAAGTGGTTTCTAAGTGAAGATGGTAATGGTGTTTGTGTAAATGTTTAATTCTCCTCTGGTGATATATGGAGAGATTTAATGTCTTGTGTTATTTTCAGTTGATGTTCATCTAAGTCTTTGTGTCTGTAAGTGTTTCTGCTCATGTCTTATCTTTTTATTTATCTTTTCTTCAGTGATTCTGTTTATTAGCAGCAGGTGTCCATCATTAATGCTTCAGTATCTGAACTCATTGACTTGATTTCAGGTGGATCATTAGGAAACTAATGTAGGGAATAGTGAATGAGGGTGTAGGGTGTGATTTGGGACACAGTCTTTAACGGTGGACTCTCAGGGCTGTAAATTCACATTATTCTGAAAACTGTTTTTTTACAGAATGCAGAATTTAACAGTATACTTCTGTTTTTGTTAAAAAACAGAATTATACTGTTAAATTTGGCTGTTTTTTAACAGCAATTTTTTACAGTGTAGCTCCTTTTGCCAATTCCTCTCCACTGCCTTCTCTGTAGTAGATCAGAGTGACCTGGAGAAACTGAAGATCGCATACAGATTCTCTGGTATTGAGCCTTGTAATCCCACCAAACAGCACATCAGAGGGCACTGCAGAACAAAAGTGCCACATCCAAGAGAGCTGGTCCAAAGAGTGGAAGAAGTACTTCACCATTTCTATCTTGCAAAGGATCCCAACAACATCTTCCTTTTTAAACCATCGATGCTAAAATTGTGGTGGATTCAGCGTGTCCACATCCTTAGAGGCTGCCTGAGTGACCCTGTGGTGGAAGAAGGAATTCTCTACAGACATGGTGGAACCTTACAACTGAATCATGTCAAAGGTGAAGGAGCTGCTGTGCCCATCTGGATCCCGGTTAGAGGCACTTCACAGCAGGAGGGGTTTCACTTCCACCAGGCTCAGTGGGTAACAGGCAATCGCGTCTCTCCTGAGCTCTTCCAGGCACAGGGTATGACTGGTGTGGCACGCTGGAATTATCAACGGCTGGTGGACCTAAAGCAGCCTGGGATTGTCTTACCTGGAGTGTTTGACCCTGTTTTGATGATTGAGTTAAACAGGGCATCTATAAGAGTGACAGGACAGCCCAAATATCCAGCCTTGCACATCTCCAGCAGTGACACAGGAGAGAGGTTTGGCCTACAATATGTGGAGCCAGGATGTTGACCTGTGCCTCTTGATTTTGACAAACACAAAAGCAGGAAGACAGACCTAGGAGATGTGGAGATGCAAGAAGAGTCTTCCTCTGGCTTTGAGCTCTCATTTCCATCTCAGGTAAGCCTTTAAACATTTTTGATAGCAGACTTTTGATATAAAAAAAACTTACTTGCATATTACACTCATTTTGCTCAATTTCAGGAATGCTTAGAGGATTCTTCTTCTGCTCAGACCCCTCTTGCTGCAGAACCAGAGGACACCCCACAGACTGTCGTGTTTCATGGGTTTTCCACTCAGAGTGCTGTGACAGTGAAGGAACAAACATCTGAGGAGTTTCTTTTAGATGCAGGTTATTATATTATTCATACAGGCATCAATGTATGTAATATTTCTGCCTCATCTAAGCACACAGAACACAAATACAAAATTTTATAATTTTGTGAATCTCTTTCAGAACTGCCAAGCACATCACCACTGCCTATAGCTGCTTCTCCCTGTGCTGCTCGTACTGGACCCATTAAGACGGGTGGTCGAGTTTTTGTGTTGGACCATAACAGATGGACAGATCCAATGAAAAATGCCATAGATGGTTTGCTGGCTAAACATCACGGGAGCAAGGACCTCCTTACAAAGGTGGATGCTGAATATGCTGCTATGGTACTGAGTGCCTGCACTGACCCCAACAGCCTTCTGCACTCAACCACAAAGCACCATATAAGCAGGTACATAAAACACCTTGCTAAAAAAAAGAACACTAACGCTTCTCTCAACACCAGCCCCGAAAAGCTCCTGGAGACTCAGCAGTTATGGCAGCGTCTTCACTCAGGCAGTGAAACCATCAGTGTCCCAGTGACAGTACTGCCATCTGTCCCAGTCAATCCACCCGCAAAGAGTGTTCCTGAGGCTGTCTCTCTGGACCAGGCTGCACTTGAGAAGATGGTGAAAGACATTGTAGAGAAGCAGCAGGCAGTTCAGCAGCAGCAACAACAGCATACGGCACAAAAAAAGCAGACTAGATGCTGCTTAGCCTGTGGTCAGCCTAAGTCTCGATACATGGGTGATGGCACCTCAATACATTTCTTTTATCAAGGTGGTGATGTTAAATACTTTTACTGCTCCAAAAAAGTATTTGACTCATATTCAGAAGAGGGCCTGACCAACCCCAGAATGCCTTTTGAGGACTTTGCAGGGACTCCTTTTTTTCAGCGTGAACTGGAGGCCTCTAAGCAGAGAGGGGCAGAAATGAAGAGGGTGATTGAGGAGAGAAGCAAGAGGAAGTCAGTAGTGGAGCATCCTACTGGTCGTCTGTGCAGATTCTGCCACCTTCCACTGAAACAAGGACCCAACAGTCCTCATGTTCACACTGGTTTCCCTGGAGTGGCAGGCAAATACATTTACTGTCCTTCTAAAGTGTTTTCTCTTTATAAGGCCTAGGGAATGAGTGCAGAAATGGCATGGAGAGACTTTCAGCAGTCTCCATTCTATGAGGCTGAGAAGCAGAGGTGGATTGAGGAAAAGAAAAAATGACACTCTGCTATTGAGGTATGGGCATGTTTTTTTGCCAAAGACATTCCTTGCACAAGGTTATATGTATACACATATTGTTGCACTTTCCATTTGTTCATTTAAATGCCAAAAGTATTGTATTGTATTTTAGTGTGATTTGCATTATTTTATCTCAGATTTGTAAAAACTATATGGTAATGACTGTTACTGTTAAACTCTGTACATAATTATTCAATTTAAAATATTTGTTATTGTTTTTTTCTGTATTCTCCACAACTTTAGATTAAATTAATCTTGTTTTTGTTTAATCTATAAGTAGTTATTTTTTATCTAATTGATTAGTATATATTTTGGTTAGTATTGTACTGTAGTAATTACTTTTTCAGTTTTATATAATAAGGCCATACATATGTATATTATTGTACCATAACAAATAGAAATGTGTTATTTATTTGTGTTTATTGGTTATATTTCATATTTATGGGTGTTATGCACATAGTTATACAAATATAATAGGAATGTCTCTAAAAAATAAAATGGCTTAAACATGATTAAAATGTTCTTTTCAATTATTCACATTTAAATAGTTTCTATATTAAAGATACCTATACCCTATTGCAATATAATTGGTCATTAGGATAAGTGCATGGTTTGTATTTGTTTACAGATTTAGCAGTATAACAAATATTTACTGCCTAAACTACCTTAAAACAGATTTTACCAATGGTGACTGCTGTTTTTAAATAACACAATTAGCCTGACAAACCGAGAAGGTAAGTTGAATGCTATACTTATTTATTAGAAAATAAAATGATTTAAATCAGAATAAAGAAGTGTGTTACTTAGTTGTGTTAATGCAACAGACGATTAACACTAATCAGCTCTTTGTGTACAGCACAGCAGGATGAGGTGAAAGTGATCTTCCCAGGCAAGATTAAAGTGTGCTTCAGGAAAGGACCAACTGCAACATTACCTAACTCGGAAAACAGCTTCAGAGTGTTTCAGCAAAACTTGCTTCCTCTGGCCTTGCAGCACCTGTTTCTCATCCTCCAGGTTTGTTGACAGTACAGTTGAGTATATTAGGTCAAATTGAAATGTGTAAGGGATGACATATGATTTGCATCTTTCTTTTATGCTTTGTTTCACAGAAATGGAGGATGATGAAGAATTAGAGAGAATGATGCTTCTTATATCCCCATCCAAAATCCAAGGCCAACAACCTCACACAGGCATAGGTGCATGTGTACACACACACACACACACACACACACACACACACACACACACACACACACACACACACAAACTGCCACACACATTCAGACTAGCTTCCACACTCAGAGGCAAACTGTAACATACACACCCAGAGAGAGAGAGAGAGAAACTGATACACACACACACACACACAGACAAACTGACACACACGCACACAGAGACAAATTGACACATACACGCACACAGAGACAAACTGACACATACACGCACACAGAGACAAACTGACACATACACGCACACAGAGACAAACTGACACATACACCCACACAGAGACAAACTGACACATACACTCACACAGAGACAAACTGACACATACACGCACACACAGACAAACTGGCACATACACGCACACAGAGACAAACTGACACATACACTCACACAGAGACAAACTGACACATACACGCACACACAGACAAACTGACACATACACGCACACAGAGACAAACTGACACATACACGCACACAGAGACAAACTGACACATACACGCACACAGAGACAAACTGACACATACACGCACAAGGACAAACTGACACATACACACACACAGAGACAAACTGACACATACACGCACACAGAGACAAACTGACACACAGAGACAAACTGACACATACACGCACACAGAGACAAACTGACACATACACGCACACAGAGACAAACTGACACATACACGCACACAGAGACAAACTGACACATACACGCACACAGAGACAAACTGACACACAGAGACAAACTGACACATACACGCACACAGAGACAAACTGACACATACACGCACACAGAGACAAACTGACACATACATGCACACAGAGACAAACTGACACATACACGCACATAGAGACAAACTGACACATACACGCACACAGAGACAAACTGACACATACACGCACACAGAGACAAACTGACACATACACGCACACAGAGACAAACTGACACATACACGCACACAGAGACAAACTGACACATACACACACACAGAGACAAACTGACACATACACGCACACAGAGACAAACTGACACACAGAGACAAACTGACACATACACGCACACAGAGACAAACTGACACATACATGCACACAGAGACAAACTGACACACAGAGACAAACTGACACATACACGCACATAGAGACAAACTGACACATACACGCACACAGAGACAAACTGACACATACATGCACACAGAGACAAACTGACACACAGAGACAAACTGACACATACACGCACACAGAGACAAACTGACACACAGAGACAAACTGACACATACACGCACACAGAGACAAACTGACACATACACGCACACAGAGACAAACTGACACATACACGCACACAGAGACAAACTGACACATACACGCACACAGAGACAAACTGACACATACACGCACACAGAGACAAACTGACACATACAAGCACACAGGGACAAACTGATGCACACAAACAAATTGACACATACACACACACAGAGACAAACTGACACATACACGCACACAGAGACAAACTGACACATACATGCACACAGAGACAAACTGACACACAGAGACAAACTGACACATACACGCACACAGAGACAAACTGACACATACACGCATACAGAGACAAACTGACACATACAAGCACACAGGGACAAACTGATGCACACAAACAAATTGACACATACATGCACACAGAGACAAACTTAATATCACAGGGACAAACTGACACAATGCAGAATGATGCTTTTTATATCCCCATCCAAAATCTAAGGCCAACAACCTCACACAGGCATACGTGCATGTGTACACACACACACACACACACACATTCTGGTTTCCATGTTTTGTGGGGACATTCCATAGACATAATGCATTTTATACTGTACAAACTGTATTATTCCCTAACCCCAACCATCACAGAAACCATTCTACTACTTCACATTATCAAGAAACATCATTTTGTTTGATTTATAAGCTTGTTTCCTCATGGGGACAATTGGTCCCCACGACGTGATAATTACCAGGTACACACACACACACACACACACACACACACACACACACACAAAATATTTATTGTGGTTGCTATATGCATTTTTTCTGAAAGTGTACCCATATAAAGGGTATTGCTGAAAAAGACCTTAATGCTCAGTCAATTTTCCCTGAACAAACAACAGTGGAAGAATTCCATCCTTTTTATAAAAGGCCACATGAGTGAGAACCACATACATGCTCAAACACACATACACTTTAGTCCTCTATGTAACGGTAAAGACTTTTATATGTCATTCTCTCTGTTTATGTTATAAATGCTTGGAAGTTAAATTATCTTTACTATGCTTTCAGGTTCAGAAGTTGTTGGAGTCCCAGTGGTCAAAGGTCTTATTCCTTCTGCACACTAGGAATGATTCTGACATGAATCAGGATTTTCTTTTCTACATTGATTTGTTGCTGTTTGTTGGTTAGCTCATGTTCAGGTCTATTCTAATTCTTGTGTCAATTGTTCTAACATTGAAAATATTTATATATCATCATTGAGGGTAAGTACAGAGTTCATGATTTGCATGGTTTTTTTTTTGCATGTTATTCTTTGAAAGTTTGATATGCACATGATTTACAGATGCATGAAGCTGTAGAGTACTCATGTACTGTAGATCATACCACACCCCTAATATTATAAAGATTCTTAACATGTGTTCTATGGGTTTGCATGCATTTACATTACGTAAGGGATAATGTAGAGGCAGCCGGTAGTTATTGGGAAATAAGCCCCGACAGTGTGATCAGGACCCGACGCGAAGCAGAGGGTCTTGTATCACACTGAAGGGGCTTATTTCCCAATAACTACCGGCTGCCTCTACATTATCCCGCTTATTACACGGCTACTTGCCACATAAGAAAAAAAACTGGACATGAATATGAATTTGAAACATTTTATTGGCATATTTGTTTTAAATTAACATTTTTATCCTTCCGCGAAACTTTGCACAGATGCATAAAATGATCGTAATACCTTATTAAGATCCTCTGCTTCATACTTGTCTCCATTTTTTCTGTTTTAGCCAGTCTTTGAGAAGTTTTAATGCCTATTCTGTATTTTTTTGTGTGTTGGCTTCGTAGCTGTCATGCTCTATTTTGTCAAGTTCAGTCTCAGTAAGCTCTCTGTGTCTTGTCGTGGTTGTCGAGTGTTTGTCACAAGATGGCGCCAAACAGACAGTAATCTTTATTGATCTTTATTGGCGCGGAGCGATTTTACTCGTGAAAGTAGTCCGGCTATGCGTTATTATTTTGGAGCGGTTATTATTTGAAAAGAACGAACCTGCAAATGTCTCAACTGATCAATCAGAATCAAGCATTCCAGAGAGCCGTGTAATAATATTAATTAACACATTTACATTTTTCTGTGTTAGGTAGGCATAAACCACCAGCAACTCTCTCAAAACCAGACAGGCCTGATGAATACAGTGCTACTTCATCTCCACGGGAGGTTGGTATATGGACATGTACACGTGCCGACTCAACTGTAAAGATATGCCTGTTCCTGATCAGTGTTATTGTTTTTCACCAATTCCCTTTAATCCAGTGAGGGTTCCTTTGCCAGTACCTCCAAGCAAGACCACATCGCCTTTGACACCTGTGAATGAAACCGTTTTCTGTAAGTGTAAGGACTTAATTTAACATCATTTTACTTAATCAATTTCAAAGCAGATTTAACAAATGTAATGTTCAACTATGACTAATGTCATCCTGCATCCCTCCTCCCAATGACCTCTGCACAGTCTACAGACTCTACTTCTCCCTGCAGCTGCTGTCCAGTCTTTCTCAGGACTCCCTGCAGCCTCTTCTGGGTACCCCTCAACTCAAAGTGACTGCCCTCATGTCTCCTGTTTCTGAATGTATGCATTGTAATTATTGTAACATAAAAATATAACTCTGTATTTTGATTGTTATGGATATCTGTTTAATGCAGAAACCACTGTGGTAGTTTATTAATTTTGGCACAATCCTATTTATAACTGTACTGTATACATTCACATGGGCAGTAGGATTCATCTGTGTTTAACTGAAAAAGTACTGTGTAGCCTTATTAAGCCTGTTTCTGTTTCTTAAAACTGTCACTTAATTTCATAGATTGATTATTTATTTTGGTCATCTTGAGATATTTCCAGTATGTGTTCATTCAATATAATTGCCTTTGTTCACATTTTTGTGCACTTAACATGTTTATATTCTTGTGGTAGAATGATTGTCTTATAAAATTAAATAGGCATGCATTTAATTGTATTCTTTTAAATATTAATTTTATTAAAAAGTGTTTTATCTAAAAATGTCCTGAAAACTAGTTATTTATACACTATAAACACTATAAAGTTCTATAACACATTGCATCAGTAAAAAGTATTCAGAAACAAGTTTCATACAAAAAAAACAAAGTAAAGTGATAACTGATTATAATTATTAAATATATGAATGAGTAAATGTGTCAAAAGGTAATAATAACGTCTTCATTTTCACCTTTACTGGGATTCGAACCGATGTTTCAGTGCGGCCACCCTGAGACACGCCCTCAAATTTTTCCTCGCTTCTGATTGGCTAGTCACCGTTCTACAGGTATCCACGGGCGGCCCCAGCTTGGTCACGTGGAAAAGTGACATTGATGCATACCGTCTATAAGAAACTACAGAGAACTACAAACATGGGTAACAAAACAGAACTTCAAAATAAGAGACATGGACAGGGGAAACACAAGACAGAACTGATGAACTACAAGACTGTGTATATAAAGTTATATAAAGATAAAGTTTTTTCTTATATACCGTTAACTGACCATTTGTAATGTTTGGTTAAACTAACAACGATATATTGCTGGAACAAGAAGTTTTATGTTCACTAAACAAATTTAAATTACCTGTTCAGCAGTAGATTTATCTTAAAATTACTTGTTTGTTTAATTAAAAACTACTTGTTTAACTTATAATAACTTTTATTATTAGTTTATTTACTTGCATGTGTATATGGTTAAAATATGGCTGTGTCTCGACCTTTTTATTTGTACACGCTGTGACTTTACAAATCACACCATATAAATAGGAAAATGTTGGCGTTATTTTGTCACTTATTGATAGTGGTATGCTAGCTGGAGCAATTTACTTCCAGTCTTTGTGCTAAGCTAGGCAAGCGCTGGGTGCGTCAAACAAAGTTACGGCACACACAGAGATGAAAAAGGTATATATGGACTTACTCTGGGGATGCAGTGAATAAGCTAAACACATTATGTGATATATGCTCATGTAATGGAGTTAAAAGATAACTTATGAATTCCACATTTTAGGCTTTTTATTCTTTTGTGTTTGAGGACCCCTTGTGGACATCAGATATAATGGGAGAAATTAATTTTGGTCATATGCTGCCTGTTTAATGTATTAAAAAAATATATGGTGTTAATTTCTGATGTCCTACACAACCATTAGTGATAGACAGTAAACCAAAAGATAGTAATGTGAATCCATGTCCATTTCAATCTATTTCACTTTACACATGAAAAAATACTCTTCTATTTTTAGTATGTTTACTATAATAAATTGCTACTAAGATACTATGGGTTTTATAACCTTACTATAGTGAATACCAAAGAATTAAACAATATGTTTAATGTGGGCTAGTGAACACACTTTTTAAAAAACACTTCTGCAATTTTTAATAAAGAACAAAACAGCTGTTCAAAACTTTCAACTCTACCCTCTGTCCCCCACTACCCACTTTCTTTTTGTCAACTAATGACCTTGCAAAGTTTTTCCACTAACAAAACATCATCCGCAGGGCCGTTTGAAAGAATTTGGGGGCCCCAAGCAAAATGGACATGGAGGCCCCCCCACACGCAAGCAAAGTCTACAGGAACCACAGCATAGCCATAAAGTTTAAGTTTACTCACACTTTATATAAATAAAAAAGGTTTACAGTGCAAATACTGCTGTTGCATATACTGTGCATAAATAAAAAAAAACTGTTTACAGTGCAAATACTGCTGTTCCATGTAATGTGCATAAGATTTGAACATTTTTAACAATTGAACACTGCAACAACAAATAAAATCAAATATACATTAAAAAAGTGCACAATCACTAAATCCAACATATTTAAACACACACACAAACATTAACATTTTTCAGTTTTTACAAACATGTGCAGGGAGAGTCAAGAGAAGACGCAAAGCAATGCTTAAATTACTGTACAAATCCAGTAACTTCTCACTGTATATGTAATTAAACATATCAAATGGTGAAGTGTATACATGGTCTGGAAAAGTGTAGAGAGATTAATTGATCTCAAGTGCCAAGTCATCAGCATCAATGTCATGGAGGGTGTCAATGTCATGTTCCAATTTTTTGCAACGTTCATGAAGCTTTCCATTCTTTATTGTCTGCTTCATGTTGTCCTTTGAGAACAGAAAGTCATAAAGGTCATAAACATCCTTCAATCTTGAAAACCTGTCACTTAGGCTTCTGAGGGCTGTGTCAACCATGGGTAGAAAGAAGTCTCTTCTGAAAGTCTCGTCTGGAGTAGACTGAGTTTCCTCTGTACCTTCATATAGAGACTGTCTTTTCTTTTTACGCTGCCTTTTCTCAGGAAGGGTCATTTCCATATCCAGATTTTCTGCAATGTCTTTTGCATCAGTTTGACAGAAAGCAATCCCATTTTCCCTGAAGTCTTCAAGTTTTACTCCTTCTGTTTCTGATCTAAGTGTTTCCATGGAAACATTTGGACTTTGTAGCAGCTTGCTGACATGATTAATCTGGTACAAAACATTGTACCAGGTCAATGTGCAAAGCAGAAAAGACCATTTCTTCAACTCACCATGTAAGCTTTTAGCAGTGGACATGGTCTCTCAGTCCCCCTTCTCTATAGCAAATGTCTGGAGTGCAGACAATGCATCCAGGATCTCTGGTAACTGGTATCGCATCACCTTCACGCAGTCAATCCGAGCTTCCCATCTTGTTGTTGACAAAGGTTTTAAAGTGAGCTGCTTTACATGTTCCTTTAGAACTGCCCAGCGTTGCACAGAGGAACTGAATGAGTTATATAGTCTTTGCAACACACCAAAGAAGGAGATGGACAGCACTGAGGACTTGGCAGCATCTGCCACAACCAGGTTAAGTGTATGACTGCTGCATGGAATGCAAAATGCTTTGCTGTTTAATTGCAAAAAAATTCTTGCCTGAACACCCTGTTTATGGCCCATCATATTGCTGCCATTGTCATAAGACTGACCACGGCAGTCAGAAAGACTCAGGCTGTATTTCTGCAGGTGGTCAAGCAGGACTTTAGTCAGGCCCTTACCAGTTGTGTCTTCAACATCTGAAAAATCCAAAGCAATGTTCTGCAATGGACACAGATGGTTCGCAATTGACATTTCTCAGAACAATGGAAAGCTGTTCCTTAAGACTGACATCAGGAGTGCAGTCCATAATAACAGAGTAATACTTTGCTCTGTGTACTCTTCTCACAATCTCTTCCAGTACCTTGTTTCCAATTAGTGCAATTATTTCATTTTGAATAGTTCCACTCAAGTAATACACTCTTGTCTCTTTGTTTTGTAATCTTTTCATGTGTTCAGTCATAATTGAATCGAACTGTGCCATCCCATTGTGTGGGTCATCAACTTACTTGTGGTCCCTCTTAAAGCCTGGTTGCGTTCTGCTAAGTGACAAATTATAGCAATCACTCTCCTTATGACAACTTTCCAATGCTCAATCTCGATCTGCATCCAGTTTTGTTGTCTTTGATCTATGGTTGTATTTGTTTGCAGTCCCCAGCAAGCAAAAACCAAGACGTTGAAATGACGGCTAACTATAGACCCTATATAGACCGGCTATGAGTAACCCACTTCTACCCTAAATAGCCTTGAATTTGGTTACATGCCATTTTTGCCAAAATAACTTGAAGATGTTTGATATTCCAACATGTAGGCAAAGTCAACAGGTGTTCAAGGTGTTTGCTTTTTATTTGTTTTAAACTTATACGTATCGTCTATTCTTGGGCTATGGTAGACGTCTATTAGATTTTCTCTGACAGCCCAAATTTAGCCTGGTTTTAGCCCAAATTGCTTGCTGGGTCTCCTCTGCAGCTCATGCCAGTTTGTCATATTGTCACAATGCCCCTTTGAATATTCGTGTTCTTTTAAATGATGAGCTAGGTTCCTCCATGTACGGAAGCCATGGTTGCTTAAGGCATTGTCACGCTTCCCAAAAACAGTGCAGGCAAAACAGAACACGGAGTCTGTGCTCATGGAATATAACATCCATGATCAAAGAATTTTGTCCTCATTTTCATGCGTCTCATGTAATTGTCATTTGTGAATCTTCGGGGTGGATTCTCAGAATTTTGGGGGAATACAATGTTTCTGACTTGCACTTGTCCTCTTTTAACAATTTGACAGCGCACACTATCAGTCAGGACTGCTGGCCACTGCGCAGGGTCATCAGCTATAATTACAGTGCTTGTGGTACCTTGAGTTTTAGATGTAACCTCAGTGTTGGGAAGTGGTGCAGACTCAATTTCTGTTCTGGATGGAGTGTCTTCCACTGTGATAAATGCCATTGATGGTGTAGCTAGGGAAAAATAAGGTTTTTATTAATATAATCCATCTGTTCATGTGCAGAATGCATCACTGAGTCTCTGACACCTATAAATTTGACAGGCACTACAGTATTTAAAAAATTCTGAAATGTCCATGGGCAAAAGTGACTGGTATTTACACAGTTTGGTGGGAATTCAATAGTGATTTGCACTGTTTTTTTCTAACAATATGACAGCACACACTTATCAGTTTAAACTCTGGGCTGTGCATGATATCAGCTATAATTATAGAGATTGTGGTACCTTGTGCTATAGAGGAAACATCAGCACTGAGAAGTGATGCATCTGTTGATGAAGACGTTGATGGTGTAGCTGGGAAAATAATTGGAAAAAAATCTGAAATTACCTGTTAAGGACGTTTTACCATTTCACTGTTAGCATATTGAAAGAGGTCACTATAAACAGCTCAGCTCAGTGAGAGAAATTCACTCTACCTTCATCAGTGGATGTATCTTTAGGAAGAGCCTGCGAGCTGAGAAATTTAAGTAAAGCACCTTGAATGAGAAAGAAAAGATGGTAACACTAATAACAATCATTAATAGATGGTAAATTGATAGTTAATTAATCTTAAATTGTCATTTAGCTGTTAGCAAACAGTCTTTTTACTGTTAACAAACAATGAATTTATAATTAAATGACTAATTATTAGTAGTGTAATTAACAGTTTATTGTAACACACCAACCCTATATCACGAAAATGCGTGACTATTTCACGCATGGACCAGCGTGACAATGTCACGCTTTGCCGCGTTTGAGCGTGAGCATGTCACGCTTTTCTGTTTGTGTCACTGTCACGTATTGGTTACTCAACTTTTTTTTCCTATTTTCAAACCATTGTCGCTTCGGTTTAGGGTTAGATTTGGTGCTTGTGTTATATGTCACTTTAAGTATTTGTCACTTTAAGTATTGGTTTATAAAAAAAAAAGATACAATACTTATTCTTTTATATTTTCTAAACTTTAACCAATTGTCACCAGACGTTGGGGTTAGAGTTTGTTTAGGTAAGGGTGTCATTTTATGTAAATCTAACCCTAAACCGAAGCGACAATGGTAAGAAATTAGGACAAAAAAGTTGAGTAACCAATACGTGACAGTGACACAAACAGAAAGCGTGACATGCTCACGCTCAAACGCGGCAAAGCGTGACATTGTCACGCTGGTCCATGCGTGAAATAGTCACGCAATTTCGTGATACTGGGTTGCAACACACATATCTATCATATAATATATTAGGTATCAGGTAATGATTAAAAATGTTTGTAAATCTTTAAGAAACCATTTTTAAAACATCTATAAACATTACATAGATAGACAGACCAAATATTCCTAACACTTTGTTAAGGGTTACTAGTTGGTTTGTAAACTGTCTATAAACATAGACAAAGTTGCAACAAATGACTATAATACTTTGTTAAATAGTTAATAAACAGTACCAGTGATACATGTGGGTTGTCCTGATACTGTACTTGTAACATTGTAAACATTGCTACACAGAATAAAGTAACTGTTCAAGATCCACTGGTAACTAATGTCATATTTGCATAAACTGTCACTACTGTATATCCTGACACTAGCACATTAAGGCTATGAAAAAATAATGTCCCTCTGCCTCTTTCTGGTAAATAACGTATAGATGGTTTACAAAGTATTTATTAAGTAAAACGATCGCTTTGCTAACAGTTAAATGACAATAACTAAAGATGAAATAACTAACAATTTACGATCTATTAAAGCTATCGTCTACGATTTCAAAGATTGTTCATTATTAATAACCTCGTTTATATGCTGGTTATGGTTCTACAGTAACATCCTAACAATATAAAGAGAAAAAAGAATTTAAAAAATCCATTCAGTCTATTGGGTGTATGGTAGCAGATAAGTTGACCAATGTAAACTGTCCGGCCGGACAGCTTACATTGGTTAACTGCTCTCATCCAATCCCTGCTACATTTGAAAATCCACCTCGTGCTCGCGTCTCCACCCCATCGCACACCACCCCGCCCCTCTCCTGCCTGCGACATGAAATTTGTGTCAGTGTATGGTAGCTAGCGAAGCAGCAACATAGATGAGATAGATTAGATTCACCTTTATAGTCACTGCACATGTAGGTACAAGGCAACGAAATGCAGTTAGCATCTAACCAGAAGTGCAATAAGCAGTAAGTACAGAATAAAGGTCTATAATATGTAAGTCTCTTACTGTGGGTGATGCGGAGTCGTAACTCATCCATTTTGTTCACCAGTGACCGCACATTAGCGAGGAAAATGCTGGGTAAAGAGAGCCGGAGCGGTGTTAGCTTTAGCTTGGCTCTTAGACCTCCGCGCTTCCCCCGCCTTTGTTTACGATCTCGACGCCGCCTGCGAGCACTTCCGCCCGGCCGGGTAGAGTGCGAAGCCTCGGTTGTTCTAGCGTTCTAGAGTCGAAGATTGGTGATAAAACTGCTGGTAAAGTCCTCACCGATACCCAAAAGCTCCTGTCGGGTGTATGATGTTAAAGCAAAGCTGTTCAGTACGAACAGACCCGAGATGAGCAGGAATAATACTGCAAAATTGCAAAAACTGGAGAGACGCTCCGCCATTGACTGTTGGAGGAAGCTTCTGGGAGATTGGGGGCTGAAAACCGACGCCGACACGGCAGACTTTTGTTGAACAGGTACGCATTTATTTATACTTTGTATTGTGTGAGTCTGACAACATGCTGTCGGTCGGCATCGGAATGTTAGCCGTTTAGCATCGCGTATCACGGGTCAAAATAATTATATTTATAAAGTCATTTCTTGAAGCTCAGGAGGGGAAACGTATGCCAAACGTTGTTGTGAAAGTAAATAACGTCAATTACAATCATAATTGTAATTGTACATTCCTTCAAGGCTTTATGTGTTTACTGCTCGGTAAATCTCTGTTCTGATGTTTACTACCAGTGATCACAGCTTGAATGAGTGACTTTGTTCAGGTGGTTTCCCGGGGGGAGGGATCAGGTAGCACAGAGGGGCGGGATGAGTTTTTTAAAACGTACTAACCGTCTCAGGCTTTCTCTACCGATTTTCAACATCGTACACTACAGCTTTAATGATGGTTATTATAAAGTGTTACCGAAAAGATATGTTAGCAATAGCATTTCCATATTTTGATATTTATAAGGGATGCAGCTGCTTTCACAACTACCAGTGCTTAAAAACTTCCCAAGCTATTGTTGGATGCACAGAATTTATTGTGTGGTTTTCCTAACCCCATTTAGTAAATAGATTATTTGTGAAATAGATAATCACGGTGTGGAATAGTTAATTTCATTAGCAATTCATTAAAACCTATTACAAAGCTACAGCAACGTTATGGAATTAAACAGCGATTTTGGAACAGATCCGCGTCTTCCTTTTCTCGTTAAAAACATTATTAAAACAGTATTAAACAATATTCCGTTTGTTCGAAAAAGAGTTGGACTAACTGTTCGTTACAAGCAATATTTTCCATCAGGCCAGGGGCGTCAGTTTGTGTTGAAAAGTGGTGGGGACAAAAAATCAGATGAAAAAACATTAAAGCAGGACGGGAAAAATCTTGAATAAGGGCGCATCAAAAATGGCCATAGTGTAGGCCGGTCAACAACACAAAAATACTCTGCATAAAACCCTCAACAATGTCGACTGCACATGTAACAGTCCCTACAACACCAGCTCAACCGAACAGTGCCAAAGCACCATACTGTAGATAACAGCAGCACGTTAAGTCAATGATTTACATATGTAAAAGAAAACACACTATAAGCACACAACGCAACATATGTGACCCTGGACCACAAAACCGTCGTACACTGCAAAAATTATTTTCAAGAAAAAATGTTCTTTGTATTTTTGCCTTGTTTTCAGTAAAAATATCTAAAAAATCTTAAATTAAGATGCTTTTTCTTGATGAGCAAATTACCTAAGAATATAAGTCTAGTTTTTAGACGAAAAATACCAAATTTAAGTGATTTTGTGCATAAAACAAGCAAAAAAAATCTGCCAATGGGGTGAGAAAAAAAATCTTGAGAATTTTTCTTAAACACCAAATTCAAGAAAAATTCAAGAAAAAATTGCTTTCCCCATTGGCAGATTTTTTGCTTGTTTTATGCACATCAAGAAAAAGCATCTTAATTTAAGAATTTTTAGATATTTTACTAAGAAATTTTTTCTTGAAAAACTGACTTTCTTACTTAGTATTTTTGTTTTGTTTTCAGTAGAAATATCTAAAAATTCTTCAGTCAAGATAAAGAGACGAAATCTATACAATTTAAGTGAATTTGTGCTTAAAACAAGCAAAACTATCTGCCAATGAATTTTGCTTAAATTAAGTGTTTAAGAAAAAAGAAATCTTATTTTTAGATTTTTTTTCTCACCCCATTGGCAGATATTTTTGCTTGTTTTAAGCACAAATTCACTTAAATTGTATATTTTTGTCTAAAAACTAGACTTATTTTCTTAGGTCATTTTGTTCATCAAGAAAAAGCATATTGATTTAAGAATTTTTAGATATTTTTACTGAAAACAAGACAAATATACTACTGTAAGTAAGAAAGTCATTTTTGCAGTGTAAGTCGCACAGGTATTGTTTGTTTTTCAGAACATTTTAACCAAATGCTTTCAAAAAGTGGTGGGGACAAAATCAGCCATTTCAAAAAGTGGTGGGGACATGTCCCCAGCGTCCCCAGTGTAAATGACACCTATGCATCAGGCAGGTATAGCTAACATAAACACCTTTTTGCTACTGCCTACCTGCTGCAAAATTACATCATTTGCACAAGACAAGTAGAGCTATTTTATCCAATGTAAATTATTACTTATCCACTATCTTGTTTTTTCTTATCCTCCTCTTCCTTTCTCTTCTGGCTTCCAGAAGCATAAATCCGCTTCATGAAAGCCCGGGGCCACAAGCAATTGCTTGGTTTGCTTGCCTTGTCGCGACGGGCCTGATCATTCGTCTGCAACTGATTTTCACCACCACAAACCTCAAAACACACTAAACTCACATCCGACACCTATTTCTCGTCTTTTTCTCCAGTGACTGACACTGAAGTTACTAAACTTTTCTTCACCGACCCTACCACCTCCCCCTCGACCCAATCATGTTCCATTTCTTTCAGGTCATTTTAGGCACACTCACACTTTTCCATCCACTTTTGTAAAAGGCTCTGGTTACACTGTAAAAAGATTTCGTAGAATTTACAGTATTACTGGCAGCTGGATGCCAGTAACTTACTGTAGATTTAAATGTATGTTAATTACCTGCAACAGTTTGTTCAAAGTTAAATGAAAATTAAACATTAGCAAGTCTTTATCTTTACAGAATAAAACTGAAATAACAGCCTCAAGCAAAGCATTCTGGGAAACAAAATCTGAAGGAAAAACCCAGAAAAAGGTTGATGAGGATTTTTGGTTCCCTGAATGCTTTGCATGAGGCTGTTATTTTATATTTTTATTCTGTAAGACAAAGACTTGTTAATGTTTAATGTTCATTTAACTTTGAACAAACTGTTGTCAGTAAATAACATAAATTTAAATTTACAGTAAGTTACTGGCATCCAGCTGCCAGTAATACTGTAATTTCTACGGAATCTTCTTACAGTGTACAGCTGGGTAACCTCTAGAAAAGCACCACCACTGTAGCCCAAACCATGAAAAGACCCTTTTTACTAAAATGGTTGTTTTTACTAAACCATTTAGAGCAGTGGTCTCAAACTCCCGGCCCGCCCTCCCCCTCTCTGCGGCCCGCGGCACCTTTCAACAATATAACATTATCTGGCCCGCAGAAAGATTTTTATTCACTTTGTTTCATATTCATTTCATTTTTAATTTAAAAGTTTAAGGGTTCGTTCACATGTCGCGTCTAAACAACGAGTCAAGACGTTTTTTACTTTCTAAAGTGCTCGGGAGCGGAAGTTGCGTTCTGTGGCGTGGGTCGCGTCACCCGTTGCTCCACAGCCCTGAGCCGCGCGCGCTCTGTGATTGCGAGGATAACGGAATGCTTGATCGGACTTTAATTCCTCATTTGAACCTCGCGTCAATCATATCATTGTCACCATGCGATCAATTAATCTGGTCGGGACTTTGTAGTGTTTGTCCAGAGAAGATTTGTTACTTCCGGGTGAATATCAGCTGTTACTCAGAGAAGAGCTGCGGTGGGGCACACAACAAGTCACAACTTCTAATGGAGACACCGCATAATATGAGGCAGAGCCGTAGATGTTATGCAACACATAAACTACAGATAAGAAAAATTGCCATCAAAGTGCCCAGGTTAAAAGAGTAAAGATGAGGAGAAACATACAGAGGATAAAAGTATGTATACTGCTATATATTAATGAAGTATAATATATTATTATGTAGCTTGCTATGCATTTACACCTAGCAGTATTATAATTTTTTTCCTGTTGACATTGACTTATACATATTTTTCCACATATAATAGCACATTCATTAAAACTATGGAATAACAAAGATGGAACATAATAAAGTCAAAACTATGACTGTAAACAATCCAAAATAAATCAAAACACAAACACTTACTGATGATAATTTTTATAATAGTTTATAAATGTATACAGAAATTTTATTTGTTAGTTTAGTGCAAGGTTTTAATAGGCCTTAGTTATTAAAGAGAAGGTTAAGAAATGATTTACTTATATAAAGTAATGTATATTTAAAAGATAAAAACCACTGCTTTTATTATACATTAAATAATAGAATTTTAACAGTCAATTTACAGAAATATTGTATTCTTAAAATAGCTCTGCGGCCCTCCAATTAAATGTCAATCTCAGAAATGGCCCCAAGCCAATTTGAGTTTGAGACCCCTGATTTAGAGTATAAGCATAACAATGGTATCATTAGAGAGAAGACACTTTCAGCTTAATTTTCCAGCTTTCACCATTATTTTAAGTTAAAAATTAAAAAAGTTAAAGAGGCTGAAGTACTTTGGAATAAAACTTATTTTGCATAACATCTTTTTTATTACTAAAAAAAAACTTAATGATAAATATGTGTGTGAAACCTAGAAATGCAATGATCCCAAAGCAACAATTTGAAAAAAGTTATGTTTCACATTTAAGGTCAATAGGCCCAAAAATGAGGTTCTTGCAAGGGTTTTTGTTAGACTAGTGCCTTTTCTAAGTGCTATTCAGCCCCAAAATAAAAGTATTTTGTTTACATGCATGCACGTTCGTTTTTATTATTACTTATCCTTATGTTGGCATATAAAATGCAGTTTCCGCACCAGGAAATAAAACGTCACACAAAGATTGTTGGATTGGTTATCTAATTGGCTACACGTTTTGTCTATCATTATTTTCCAAGAAGTCATTGGAGGAACGAGCAAATCAAATGACGTCACGATATTTGACAGCGCTGTTTAGATATTATGTATTATTGTTGAGCAGAATCTCAGAAATTAGACTTAAAGAACTACATTTCCCAGAGTGCATCAGCAGCAGTAAATCAGCTGCTTGTCATGTGATCAGTCATGAGGTGTGTTCGAGATCATCCGGCGCTGCGCAGACCGATCGGCGAGGTTTGCCGCTTGCAGTCGAGGGAGGAACTGAAGACGGAGCCGTCAAGCCGGACACCTGCTGCTTGCCGTAGTGACGTGTGCGCCGCGTTTCCTTGTTTTTAATCGCAAATGAAGTGAATTAGACGCTGAATTTGATAAAACAAACCTTTTAATAAAAAGTTGCAACCAGAAACATTTTATATCGAATATTTTAATTGCTGTTCATACTGTATACCCGAAAATAACGGGAAACAAGCCTATTATTAAAATACCAATAGAGTTTGTTATTTTCATTTTTATTTTATTACACGACACAATACAACATATTTAAGCATATTAAAGTGTTTTTCCCTGTTTTAAAACATGAATTTATAATGTTTATTAGTGGAGCTAAAGGTTGGATTAAACTTGAAACGCACGTGATAGTTGTCATCAGTGAGGCAACCAATCACGTAAAGCTGTTACGTCATCACAACTCCGTGCAGCCGCTCTGGAGAAGCTGCACCGACTGAGCTAGCCGGCTACTCTCGAAAGGCTATCGCGGTACTTAAAAACCATATGACACAGTCACGTGCATGCAGCGCCAGCAGAAGTCGGACAAAAATACTAACCGGAATGCACTGCTTCAAGTCAGCCGCCGATCGGTCTGCGCAGCGCAGCATGAAGTCGAACACACCTATGGTCACTGATTTGGAGCACCTGTTAAAACATGGGGTTCCTCAGTCATTCAGACAAACAAACTTCACAGAGAAGACACTCCAAATTCACTTCAGTCAAAAGACGCCAATGGTTTGTGAAATGTTTATTTACTTTGTAGTGTACTGTTTTATTCCATGTAAAAGGTTTAAGTACTTAATTTATCATAAAATTCATGTAAAATGTTTAGTTAAAATATTTGATTGAAATGTTTCATTAGAATGTTTAAATGAAATGTTTAAATGAAATGTTTAATAAGAAGGTTTAATTGAACTGTTTTGTTAAAAAACTTTTACTTTTAATCTCTGTTTAAAGGTTTACAACCTAATTCACTGCTATTTCACTGCCTAATTCACTGAACAAATTAATCAACTGACAAAGCCAAACGAAAAATAAAAGTGATTAAGCTGGAAATTTGAGTTGTCCTTGTGTCCTTTGGAAATTGAACGAGAGGATTTGACAATTATACTCCCGCCTAGGGTTGTAACGGTATGAAATTTTCACTGAATGATAATCGTTTCATAAACTATCACGGTTTAAAGTATTAAACAATCATTATTATTATTATAATCCTTAGCTTCAATGACCCTTAAATGAATGAAAACAGACAGGGTTTTTTTGGTTGAACATATGATTTATTATAACAAACTTTAAAAAAAAAACTTCTGAAAATAAATAAAGATAAAATAAAGCTGCGAATGGTAAATGGACTGCATTTATATAGCGCTTTTAACAGACCTATGGCCATCCAAAGCGCTGTACATGTTGCCTCACATTCACTCACACATTCATACACAGACGGCGGTGTCAGCCATGCAAGGCGCCATCCAGCTCGTCAGGAGCAGCTGGGGTTAGGTGTCTTGCTCAAGGACACCTCGACACTTGGTCCAGTGGAGCCGGGGATCGAACCAACCTACATGAACCACTGAGCCACTGCCGCCACATCTCCCATTAGAACAAAATAAGGAATTATCTCTTTAGAATAGACAAAAAAAAACCATCTAGCAGCTTCCTCTAGAGCGACATAAATGGGAGGGCAAAAAGTGCAGGGCCATATTTGCCCTATATATAGATTATCATAGCAACGTGCTAATTTTTTTTCAGGCCAGGTTGTGATGAAGAAACCTAAAAGTGTTGAGATTTTCAGGGCTCATTCTTGATCGCTGAGGGGAGAGAATGTGTCCACTTGTCCTAAACATCCTTTCTGAAGGCACACTCATGGCAGGGACACAAAGAAACTTTCTGACCACATTTGCTAGAAGAGGCATTTGGTCAGCATGCATTTTCCACCATGCCAGTGGGTCAGTGTCCGTGTTGATGGTTGGAAGAGACTTGTACATCTTTATTTCAGACTGCACCTTATCCCTGACACTGACATTCTCATTTCCTGTTATTCTTGCAGGAAATGTGTAAACTTGTACATATTTTTACATACATACTTTTCTCAACTAAACATACACAGTTTTGATACGTTTAGGGTAAAAAAAAATTATTCTGGAATCTTTCCTGATACATCCCTGTTTAACCAACACACCCTACTGTTTCTGGTTAGTTGTATGTACTAATGTTTATAATATAATTCCTGACTGCCTGAATTGCTAAATTTAGAGTACCCCTATTAGAAAGGAAGAGTCTGAGAGCTAGGTTTCACGATACACTAGCTAGCGACTCCCTGGTCTCTAGTGCTTTTCCCTTACTAATGGAGTGGAGTAACCTCATACACCTCCAAATGGTGGTGCATAAACCAAACACACACTTTCTGCCTCACATGACATCCAGTGTTTTTTTTATTTCTGAATGAAATAAAGTAACCTATATATAAACTTTTTCTATGTTTACATAGGTCTTACAGTTCTGAGTGAAGCAACCCAATTACTTCCATATACTCCCAATCTCTCCCACCAGACAGTCCTAACCAAAGTATAAATGTATTTTTCCTAACTTATTTTTTGGTTAATCAGAAATGTCACCACATAATGATTGCCCGCATTCTCCACCATTTACTGTAAAGGATTTACGGTTAAGACCGATAGATCAAGTAACAATAAATGTAGACCAGAAGTCAAAGATGCAATTGATAAAAGAAAAATTTTACTCAAGATAAATATTTGCAGTTTATTCAGCAGAAGTCAGCTCAACACTCTGCAAGGAGATCCTAGGCCGCTCTGCTATAGGGTGACCATACGGTGCGTCTTCCGGAAGTTGTATTTGTTGACCGCATACGCCATTCAGTTAAAAACATAAGACTTACAATAGTAGTTTCATTTTTACCTTAAAATGTAATGGTTGCTTTTCTGTAATAATAATAATAATCCCTTATGACGTATGCGGTCGACAAATACGACTTCCGGAAGACGAACCCGAAATCCTGGCCAGGACGGGTCTGGGAAGAATGGCACGCATGGTCACCCTACTCTGCTCAAACATACAATACAGCAATAATTATACTCTCAACACCGATAGTAAAATATGTTATAGTATAAAAACATGGTCATAAGTATTTGGGCAAATATATAGATGCAGAACATATTTTCATACTTTGGATTGTTATGCAAACACATGACAAGTACTCTGCACTGTCTTTCCCATATTTATTGATATTTATTTATAATCTTCTATCAAAAATAGCAACACCTTTTGACTTGTTTGGGGAAGAAGGATGGGCTATGCATTTATAAATCTAAAATATATATATAATTTGTTTTTAAATTAGTTTCTTTTATTTATAATCTTCTATCAAAAATAGCAACACCTTTTGACTTGTTTGGGGAAGAAGGATGGGCTATGCATTTATAAATCTAAAATCTATGTATATTGGTCTGTTTCATTGTTCTTGTTTTCTGACTTCCTGTGTTCGAAGTGCATGTATCTTGTTTGATGATTGTTTGTTTCCAGACATGACACACAAAGGTAAACAAAACCTTTAGACTATAAAAGCAATTGTTTAATTTAAAGGAACCAGAATACAAGAAAATGGCATATGCTCCAGTAAATAATTTTTTTCAAGGGGACCAGTGTCGGCGCCACGAGCGGGCCCTAGGGGGCATGGCCCGGCCACTTGAGTCACTGTGCCCCCTTACTTCTCAAAATAACAATGAACTTAATAATTTAAAAAAATGTGATGCAAATACATTTGGTTATACAATGATTAAAATTCGGAGTATAATTAATAAAAAATAATAATTAAAATACTAACCCACAATGCAATGCTAACATAGTCAGCCAGTTTACACGCAGCCACTGTCACGTTTGGGGGCTCAATCGCCATGCGTGAGAACTCATTTTCTGTCTAAATAATGTATACTTGTAAGTCTTGGCATTTGAGCAAGACGAAGAAATTTTGCGACAAATAAAAGGACCTTCTTAAAAAGTTTTAAAAAGTCCTCTCGTCGCCTGCAGCTCTTCTGAAGGTAAAACGCATAGTTCATTCTGGTGTTAGATATGTCAGTAACATTGTTTCTTTTGCTGTTATTTGGTTATGTACTGGTCTTTATGATTTGCGTGAGTTATCCAGTCTTGCACTTTAACGTCTTTATAAGTTATGGTTTTACTATAGTGAGGGATTTATTTAACAACTTGGCTGGCTGTAACAATCCCGCTAATTTCACGGCTAGTTGCTATATGATTAAATATATAGACATAACATTTTGATTTGATGTCTTTTATTAGCTTATTTTAAAGAAATACAAACCTTCTGGGAAAACGTTTCCAGACGCGTTAAAACAAGTTAAAAGTCAAAAGACGAACATTCGGTTTAATCATTGTAAATACAATCTCATATACGTGATTAATGCTGCGTTCCAGGCAACCCGTAACCCGTAACTCACGAGTTCAAAACCACGCCTCACGACTCTGTACTGGGAGTACATCGATCTAGTACGAGTTCACGGGTGGGAAGTCACGGGTTTGACTGCCGTTCCAGTGCACTTTCACCGGTAGAAGGTTGTAAAAACACGAGTTACAGGCTGCCTGGAACGCATAAGGTCGTGAGTCGTGGTTTTGAAGTCGTAACTCACGGGTTTAAAAACCTGCCTGGAACGCACCATAATTATGCATATTTATTCTGTATTAATTCGTAACTGTCTCTGTTAACGTGACTGACTGTGTTTCAGGCGGTTGTTCAAGGAATAAAATACCTTTGAATGTTGCGACTGGCCAATCAGTACCAAGCATTTTACATTGCCATGTAGTAATAATAATAATAAAATAAGAAGATGAACCAGGTGCCCCCACAGTAAAACAGGAGGCCCGCTCATTCTGTATTCTCTGGCGCCGACACTGAAGGGGACCCACCCACATTTTCGATGCCCATGCTCAGGTAGCATTTGTGCGCTGTCTGAAGCCTTGGGAAGGAGATTTCTGGTCACTGGTTTAATCACGTACAGTTACATACACACATGCGCACACACACAGACACAAAACTTTTATGTGTCTTGTGCTTAAATATTTAAATTGGCAAGGCTTGAAAGCATGTGAAATAATAAACTTTATTTTTTTGTGTTAAATGCAATAAAAAATTTTATGCATTATTTCCCCCCATAAATAATTAATCGAATTTATGTGTTAAATGAACAGCCTTATTTAAGTCTAACATTATTTTCATCTGGGTTATATAAGGGGTTCTCATCAAAGAAAACTCAATTATCTTTGTATACATTAAGCTTTAATAAATAGAAAAAACAGCACGTGTGTGTGTGTGTGTGTGTGTGTGTGTGTGTATGTATATATGTATAAATGAATTTCATAAAACCATGCACTCTTAAAACAAATGTGTTAAAATAACAAATTTCTGTGTTATTTTTGGAACAACACACTTTGTGTTGTTTTAACACATATTATTTTTTTCAATTAAGCACTTTTTTCCACATTAAAAATATCACATTACTATAATTCAAATGTTTTACATTAATGTGATTCTCAATGGTTCTTTATTAATGATGATTAGAATTTATTGCTTTCACTAAATTAGCATTATTAAAAGCAGTACAATAAACATCAGTACTTCAAATAATAAAATGTTAATAAATGCATTTTTTCTTTAGTTTTGGAGATGAAATATTGACAAGTGTCATGAGATCATTCGTGTAGCTGTAACATAGCATTTCTGTTAGTTTAAGCACAAATGATGATGTAATCCTTTCTCAGAATAAACATATAGGGCTGCATTATAACCTCACTGCCACAATCGTATTATAAGAGATTATTCTGTCTTTTCTGAAGTTTCTCTCTTATGTCTGTGTATTACCCAGTCATGTGCTGATCGTGTCTGTCCTGACATCTCTGCAGCATCCAGGAGAGATACTGAGAGTGTTAAACAGAGATTTCCTGAAAGACTTGCAGAGGAAGAAGTAGATGAGTGGATCCAGCACAGCATTGAGAGAGGAAAGCCACAGCGTGCTCTCCTTCAACAGGAACAATAACAACTTCTCCTGGCAGTTAAACATCTGTCCTCGTGTCTGGCTGTTGGTGTACGGCACTCTGGCAAAATGGTAAGGTACAAAGCAAACAATGAAGACGGCCAATACAAGGAAGATGTTGGCCTGTATACTGGATTTCTTCTGCTGTCCCTGGCTCACTGCATGTTGAGATCTCGTTCGATTGTAAGACTTGTAGAGCACTTTTGAGATGAGAACATAACATATTATCACAACTATCAGGTTTCCCCAGAAGATCACCTGGCAAATAAGTATGACCACCTTATGCCATATTAATCCCATTGGTGTCTTCAAGTCACGGCACTTAAAGCGAGCCAAAGTGTTCGTACGACTAGTCAAAATAATGTTTGGTAGGCAAAGAGCCAAGAGCGAGGCCCATATGAAGCCTGAGAGGAGCTTTCTGTGCAGCAGGCGTCTCTTGCTGGTGCCGGCAGAAGGCCACATGGTCTTTCTACAGCGATCGATGCTTATCAGACCAAAGAACAGAATGCTGATATACATAGTGAGGTAGAACAGCACAGATGACACACGACAGACAAAGACATGCATCCCTACGGATGCTATGTTCGAGTTGCTGAGGATCTTAAAAGGGAAAGTAAAAGTCATAATAATATCGGCCACAACAATGTTCTTTAAGTAGATGATAAAATTTGATTTGCTGGGGATCCTGAGGAAGACCCATGCTGCCAGGCCGTTAAGAGACAGGCTGAGGATAAAGAGAATGCTGTAGAGAATTGGAAACACTGTTGTCATCAGAGGACTTTCAAGTAAACAGCCATCTGATGAGTGATTTTGAGCGGTCCGATTGGAGAAAGTGTCTGTGACTCCTGTCCGTACTGTTGTGAACTCCATGGATTTCTGGATGGAGTCCTGATAAAGACAAAAAGCAAAATAAAACAATTACTCTCCATTCATACTATTCCACTCATACTGCTTCTCCAGTATACACTATGGGGTAGTTTCCTGGACAGGGATTTTTTTAAGCCAGGAGTAGCCTAAGTTTAAATAGGAAATATATGCACACAGGTAATGTTTTTAGTAAGGCATGTTGGTTTAAACATGCCTTACTAAAAACATTACCTGTGTGCATTTTGAGGCCAAACAAAGGGCAATTATATATTTTAATGATATAAATTATATATAACGTTAAGTTACCTTTCTTTAAAAAGTATTGGGTAATTGCCAGCAAATTTTCTCTCTCTCTCTGTCTCTCTCTCCCATTTAGTTTCTGAAGTACAGACCTATACTAAGCTTTGTTTATAAGTTTCTCGTGCTTTGCTCCGCACCACGAAACGAGCCTTTGTTGATCATGCGAAGTATCAAATGCATGTGCCTCTAGTTTTGAGGTTACGTAAGACTGGACAAAACCATGCAGTGAAGGGGGGGTTGTTAAAATTCAGATACAAGCCATAACTTTGTTTTATTGGTAATTTTTTGTTAAGTACATTTATAATATAAATGCCATTACTACTGTTACTAATAAAAAATTATCTTTGTGGGCCCCAAAAGTGCGTGGGCCCTTTGAATCATCCTAACTTCCCCCCTTATTGCCGCCCCTGATTAGATAACTCGTCAATGACGGGGAAACTGTTAAGTGTGTATGTATAAAGTACAGGCAGAAACCAGGTCCTTACTTAAACTGAACTTTGTTCTTATAAATGCTTGTAATTTCTTTGTTTTCACACCCCTTTTTTGCTGATCCGAAAAATTATCTTATCCATGCCTCAAAAACCATAATGTAATCCAAACCATGAGTTTTGTGGTCCGTGTCACCCCTACTATATGTACAGAGTATTAAGGTGTTTTCAGACTTAAGCCTGTGTTTCGGAACCTGGTGTGTTTTCTACTTATTATTTTATTGTTTTTTTTTTAACAATTAACATACCTGATAGCTCTTTGGTGACGAGTTCTGTTGAGCATGTCAACGCCATTCAAAACCAAAGCGCACATGTTCCTTATCAAATGTCTTCTAATAACAACTTAAAGGTCCCACTTTTCCTGTGTTTTTGAAGCTATGATTGTGTTTATTGTGTGTAATATAACATGTGTTCATATTTTGTGTTTTAAAAAATGCTGTATTTTTCACACAATGTACTTATTTCTATAGCGCTGTTTTCACTGTCCTAAAAATGGGCTGAGGTCTTCCTTGTTCTATGAAGTCCCTCCTTCAGAAATACGTAATGAGTTCTGATTGTGTAGTTTGTTTAATGTGTTGTGATTCGACAGGAGCTTAGCTTAGCAGTGTAGGCCTGGCAAACTCGATTCCTTTAAAGGATCTGGGTTATTGTGAGTCACTCACTAAAGTGATCCGGGTTGTGTGAGTCACTTGAGTCAGTATTGCTAAATTGCCAAGGAAACCCAGTACAGACCCACTTGTAACCGGCTGATCCACGCGACTCGAGATTCTCAGAGCCGGAAACATTGCAGAATCGCAGACCATGGACATGAGACTCGTTCTACAGCCCTCAGCCGGTTAGTGGATCTATAGAGCGACTGAAGTCTCCTCAAAAGCAAATCCATAACAAAAGCCTTTCCCTTCTGAAAGAGCATGCTTATAGGTTTTAGGTTTGGTGTGTATGGTTGACCATTTAAAAAATAAGCCTAATAACAATAGCATAATAATATAGAGAAAATATAGAAAAAAAACTGTCCTGCTTATGTAGCCCCCAGAGCCAGAGAGACAGTTCGCGCAGATCAGCTGGTAACGGATCAGCCGGTTACGGATCAGCCGGTTACGGATCAGCCGGTTACGAGTTGAGAGACTCTTGAGTCAGAGCAGATTCGCATGTCTCTCGAGTCCGCATTGTTTCCGGCTCTGAGTGAGAATCTCGGGTCAATTCGCGGCTCACGCAGATCCACAGGTCTCTCGAGTTTGCAATGTTTCCGGCTCTGAATGAGAATCTCGGGTCAGTTCTCGCGCAGATCAGCTGGTTACGAGTGGATCTGTAGTGCGAGCGAAGTCTCATCAATAATGTTGAAAGAGGTTTTTGTGTGTGGTGGCGCTATTTATGGTTTTACATTGAATTGTAGTAGGACTCAACTGATCCGGGTTAATGACACTATAGACTCGCGACTCATGAGTTAATTTAAAGATCCGGGTTAAAGATCCGAGTGAGTCATGACTCGTTTGAGCTTAGCTGGCGACTGACGTATTCTTGAAAAAATTCAGGATACAAACTGCTTTTGTTGGGGTGAGTTTATGTCACTCCTGAGGTTCGCTGTCAGAAGTGTTACTGCATCTGAATGAACATACATTCTTTCTGACGTGACATGATTGCTTTTGCGATATTCAAACATGAATGGGCTTTTAGATCATGCATCTGGAATGAGCGTTTTTAAATTCATGAGAAAAATGTGATGCTAATGTAACAAGATTTATAAAAATAACTTGTCTGTGTCTACCACTGCCTACTGGTTGAAAATCACTGCTCTAAACTCAATCCTTTTTATGCCACAGAAAAAAGGGCCAGATTTACTAACAGCTTTTGCCAACACAAACCATAATTTTGGTGTAAAATAACGACCAGAGATGGGACCAAGTCACACATGTGCAAGTCTCAAGTAAGTCTCAAGTCTGAACCTTCAAGTCTCAAGTAAGTCCCAAGTATTTTTTTTCTTGGGCAAGTCAAGTCGAGTCACAGGCTATGTCAAGTCAAGTCAAGTCCTGTAGTAGGTCAAGTCCAAGTCAAGTCACCTTATTATTTTAATTTTACCTGCAGAATCTGATCTTAATAAAGTGACAAGATATACAGTAAGTAACTATCAGTAAATTACAATAATTTGGATTTGCATTGTAAATACTCATGTTCAGTAAAATACATCTTGGAATCAAACAAAATTGTAACTTCATAAATTATTTATTTTTCACTTCTGCCAACCGTGTTTGAAATTTTCCACATTGAGTCCATAAAACAAATAACAGCTTAACATCCAACAGACCCCTCTCTGAACACCTCCCTCTCTCTCAAACACAGTTTACGTACAAAATTAAACTTTGTTACATTTCTCCTCTCTCTCTCTCTCTATCGCACACTCTCTCTCTCTCTCTCTCTCTCTCCTCTCTCTCTCTCAAACATGTGCCCAGAAAAAACGAGCGCGTCGCACCTCTTCCGTTCACGCGCCTAAATTTGAAATAACGAACTTGAGCATGCAAAAGACGCGACATGTGAACCGCCCCTAACATTGTAGAATCAAGTAATTTTTCTCTGTGTGTGTGTTCAGGTGGCAAACTTGAAAAAGAAGTATTCAAAAATAAAAATAAGTATTTTAAAAAATAAATGAAAATTATTTTGCCCACATTTGTCCCCAACACAGTGTGATGAGGGCTAAATTAGCTATTATTACATTAGCTAACTACCAACTAAGATATTAACAAATTGACAAGCACTTACTGGGCATAATGGCTCTTTAAATGACGACCAAAATTGGAGGTTGCCGTCTGGCTGCCTGTGATTTTAATGTTGCATGTCTTGCAACGCACTGTTCGTCTTTTGCCATCTTGTTGAAGCCAAAAGCAATGACCCTCCGTACCCCTCCGGCTGACATGTTGATATCTGATCTAAGTGGGCGTGGTGTGCGTAAGGTACGAGAGGGCATGGCGAATGATAGTGTCGTGATACAGTCATGACAACACCATTCTCAGCCTGCGCTCCAGCTGGGTCGACTTTATTTTTTTAAATAATTTATATATTTTATATTTTAACTGAAAACATGATGTGATTAACACTCAAGTCATTCAAGTCATCGTGTCTCAAGTCAAGTCAAGTCCCGAGTCTTTAACTTCCAAGTCCGAGTCAAGTCTCAAGTATTTTATTTTTTGTCAAGTCAAGTCACAAGTCACAAAAATAGCGACTCGAGTCGACTCGAGTCCAAGTTACCAAGTCACAAGTCCCCATGTCTGATAACGACTGTCGGGATTTACTAAAGACGCGCAGTGGATCATTAGCGCTGAAAAGGTGCAGTCTAGTTATTTTTGCAAATGACCTTATTACATTCCCATTTCTAGGAGTTTCTCTTTCAGACGCAAATTTATGGGAAAATATTATTTAAATGTTTAATTAATCTAATGTTTGCATGGTATTTGCGTTGTTGTTGTTTTTCGCCGGCAAAAAGCATGTCTTAAATTACTAATTTAAACGCCTTTTGTGTGTCATGGCAAACAAACTAAATATTACAAAATAGTTAAATGTTTACAAAAATGTTATTCATTTTAAGGTTTAAAGTATAGTATTGTTAAATATTGAGTAATTCTCTGAAAGTTATGAACAATAACAAATACATTTTTTTGTGGAGGTATAAAGGGATCAAATACCACTGGATGGTTTGTTTGGAAAAGTAGGTGAAATCATGTGATGTTTAAGCATGAGACTGTCACGGTTTGAGACAATGGACAAGAGAACCCAAGCGCAGATGATGTCGGGGAGTGAACATAGAACATTTATTAACAGAGACATGAAAACAAAAGCCCACAAGGGGGCAAAACTACATTCAACATGAAATTTACAACCACTGACTTAACATGATAGACTCTGATGAAAACATTAAACTGAGTAAACACTGCAGACGGCATAAAATTACACAAATGATCTCAATGAAGCAGCACAAGACAAGAGACAAGAAGAAACTACCAGACGCTCCTCAGGGGAACACCCAAGACAAAACAATACACTAAACAAAACAGACATGAGTCCATGGGAACACACAAACAAGGTCCATGGAAAAAAAGTCTGTAGCGACAGCTCCGCGGGACACGTCGACCGCGGGAGTTAAAACTCAGCTCCGTTGTGACGTAACAAAAAGTTTCGTCACATTCAGTTTGAATTTTCCCGCCCACCACCCCACTTGCAGGTCTCCACCCACCAGGTAGCTAGAGAGCATAGAGCAGTCACTTGAATGAGACCCTCTGTGCTGTTATCATCTCTCACGGAAATAACAGCGCTATTTGGATATTATGGATTATACTCCCACCTACTTTTAAAAACAAAGTTTTAACGCGTGGTTATTGGAACCCGGAGTAATCTTATATACAGTGTGTTACGACGCAAACAGTCCTCAGATTGTAGGCGATAAGACCTTCATGCGAAATCTGATGTAAACAACAGACTATGTATCTATATTTCACGGATTATAAGCATTTGTGGACAAAAATGGTAATTGGATGTATTTTATTGGACTTTCATGGATCATTCACACATCTGAAACAGACTGGATTCGATTCGCGATCTTTGTATATCAACAAAAAAAGGTAAGAAGTCACGTTATATTTTGCATGTTGTCATCTTCTGTCACAAAATACTACATTTATGATGCTAGAGCTAAAAGCTTTTTGCCAAACTAACCGAGACCGTACGCCCCGGCTTTTCTGACGAGGTGAGCCTCTAATAACTTTACGGTCCGCATAGATATATACACGGTCCGGACCTCCCGCTAGCTTGTAGCAATTAGCATGCGGTCCACATTCAGTATACATCCCCGCCAGGTCTTAATTTCTGTAATTTGCGAAAATATTGTGTTTGAAAATGTTTTATAATGGGAATATGTTAGCATTGTCCAGGGAAAACGAGTTTGTTGTTGTGACTGCTAACGTAACATCACAATTTACTCAGGAATCATTGTGTGTCATAAGTTTCTTCTCCTGTAGTGTACTTATTAGTGATACTTTTCTGTATGATTTGTCTGTTGGCAACATAAACCGTTAATAATAATAATAATAATAATATATAAAATAATAACACAGTATGGTCTGTACTGCTCACGAGACCACTGAGCATGCGCACAGGCACATGACGTTAGTAGTGGGGCGTGATCAAAGGAGCAGCAGCTCATAAATATGTAATGACTAGCTCAAAACGGCACAATCTGAAATGCCCTGAAACAGAGGCTACTAGAGATGGATAACAATCTTTTCCTACAAGCTATTTCGAGCAAACAACTTTTGAAACATGCTTCATGGAACTCATACACCTATATAACTTGTGGAAAAGCAGTCATAAGATGGGCACTTTAATATCACAAAGTAAGTGTTTTGATTAATGACATTAATGTTTATATTTTTAATTAGTGTGTACAACTAGTCAACTAAATGAATATAACATGGCAAAGATGAATTCACATTTATATAGGCTATTGATTCAATAGATTTATAGCATTTTGAATAAAAACTTGTCATGGATTTATTGCATTTTGTGGAAAAAATAATCAGTTTTTATAAGTTATAAAGTTTTTTTTTATATAAGTTTTTTAACTCTTTGAAAATCAAGTCATGGATTTGAATTTTTCATGTTTTTATAACCTAAAGATGCTATGTGAAAGTTTGTAACAGAAATTAGTGGTTTTCATCTTGACACTTTCTTGGTATAGAAAACACGTTTTTACCGAAATTTGTCAAAATGGATTTATTGCGTTTTGGAACCAAACTCTTCATATATACATATACATACACACATACATATATATACATACACATATATATATATATATATATATATATATATGTACATATATACATATACATACCCATATACATACACATTAAGTCAATTTAAAAAGATAAAAGTGTGCAAATTATGCAAACTCATTAAGAGATCCTCTTTCATAAAAAACCTAGTTCATTTAGAGATTTGATGACTCTGCAGTATGTACTATTAAGAAAGCGAGAGGTTCTTGTCTTAATAGCCCTCAACCTCCTCCCTGATGGAAGTATGGAGAAAAGGAAGTATGCAGGATGTGTATGATCTCGTAGGATCTTTAATCCTTTCCGGTATGTGCGGGCCATGTAGATTTCATAGATGGGGGTGAGTTTACAGCCAATCATTTTTGAGGCTGTATTTACTATCCTGTCTAGCTGCGACCTCTGCTGAACAGTAGAGTTGCCATACCAGACAGTAACAGAAAAAGTGAGAACACTCTCAATGGCAGGTCTGTAGAACTGCAACATACCCTTACAGGCTACCCCAAATTTCCTCAGCTGTCGAAGGAAAAAAAGCCTCTGATGGGCCTTTTTGATAATACTAGTTATGTTGTCATCCCATTTTAAAGAAGATGTTATTGTTATACCTAAAAACCTAAAACTAACTACCTGCTCTACCAACTCTCTGTTGATGTACAAGGGCTGAGACGACTTCACCTTCCAAGAAAGTCAATCACTAGCTCCTTGGTTTTGGAGACATTTAGCTCCAAGTTATGATTGGAACATCATTCAATCAATGAACAGATCTCATTTTTGTAAGCAGCAGCATCATCATCTTCAGAAAGAAGCCCAACCGCTGTTGTATCATCTGCAAATTTAAACATTTTAACAGAGACAGTTTTTGTTGTACAGTCATTTGTGTATAACGAATATAAAAGAGGTGATAAAACACACCCCTGAGGGGCTCCAGTGTTAATGTATCTGACATTAGAGATGTTGTTGCCTATTTTAACCACTTGTGTCCTGTGCACTAAAAATACAAAATCCAGTGACATAAGAAATTATTTACCCCCATTTGTTGAAGTTTCACAAAAAGTTTACTGGGTAGGATCGTATTAAAAGCAGAACTAAAATCAATGAAAAGAATCCTTGCGTGATTGCCAGGGGCCTCCAGGTGCTGTAAAATGCACAAGGACACAGCATCTTCAGTAGACCTGTTTGCCCTATAGGCAAATTGGAAGGGGTCAAGCCTGACCACACTGGACAGATGTCTACCTACTATTTTCTCAAAAATTTTCATAATAACCGATGTTAGTGCTACCAGTCTGTAATCATTAAAGCAATTTATGCTCGATTTTTTGGGCACAGGAATTATGACAGCAGACTTAAAACATTTAGGCACAATACATTCTCTCAAGGACCAATTAAATATGTCTGTGAGGATGGGGGCCAGCTCATCTGCACAGTATTTAATCGTAGCAGAGGATACAAGGTCAGGGCCTGCAGCTTTCCTGAAGTTCTGCTTTCGTAGTAACAACCTAACCTCATCCTCCTCTATTACAAAAGGAGGGTGGGGGGAATCAGTGTCCATCACTTGTGTGATGTCATCAGCATGGGTTCTGTCAAAGCGACAATAAAACTCATTGAGACTATCAGGCAGCTTGGGGTCATCACTGACCATGGACGCTATATTAGTATAGTTAGTAATCTGCCTCAGACCCTCCCATAACCCTCTACTGTCATTAGCCTCAAGTTTATTTTCCAACTTGTGCCTGTAGTCAGCCTTAGCCTTACCAACAGCTCTCTCAAATTCATATTTAGCCGCCTTATGTAGCTCTCTGTCCCCACTCTTATAAGCGTTATGTTTGTTTTTCCATAAATGTTTTATCTCTCTGCTAAACCATGGCTTTGTAGGCACACATACATTTTCAGAAAAGTTAATATAAGCATTGACCACCTCAGCAAATTCATTAAGATCGTAGCTTGACTCTTTAAAAACAGCCCAGTCAGTGTTATCAAAACAGTCCTTCAGTGCACAGATTGCTTGATTAGACCATTGTTTTACTACCTTAGTTTTCTGGTGGTAGACAGGTATCAGACAGACAGTATTGTGGTCTGACTGCCCCAGGGGAGCCCAAGCTACTGCGTGAAAGACATTAGCAATGGTACAATAATACTGGTCCAGAACTTTATCATACCTGGTAGGCACCCGAATCTGCTGTCTAAACCTGGGCAGAGACCGCTTCAAGTTGACGTGGTTAAAATCCCCAAAAATCAACACCGTAGCGTCCGGGTAAGAGTTTTCAACATTTGTAATATGGGTCGCAAGTTGTAGTGCTGCCTCCAACTCAATAGCTTGAAGAGGTATATAGACAGCAACCAGTATGATAGAAGTGAAGTCCCTTGGCAGGTAAAACGGTCTGCATTTAATGGTAAGCGTTTAAGAACAGGAGTGCAGGCCTGTGCGATCACTGTAGTGTCTGTGCCCCACCTCTCATTCACATAAAAAACATACTCCGCCGCCTTTGGACTTCTGAGCAGCCTCAGTGCGGTCTGCGCGATGGAGGGTGAAGCCGTCTTGATTTACCGCTGAATCAGGGATACCGTCGCCAAGCCAGGTTTCGGTGAAACACAAGATGGAGCAGTCGACAATAACCCGTCTACTATTAATGAGAATGGCAAGCTCATCGCGTTTATTGACCAGTGAGCGAACGTTAGTGAGTTAAATACTCGGTAGCGGAGATCGATGCCCCCGTCGTTTAAGCCGAACCAGAGCACCACCTCTTTTGCCCCGTTTCCTGGGCTTCCGCTGAGACCTGGGGTTAGCGTGTGCCCGGCCGTCCTCGGGAACCACCGATCTTATTAACACATCCTCAGCATAAAAGTCCAACAGACGTAATCCACTCGAAGACTTAACAATAACAAACAAACCGACAGACAGAGCAGCACTATGTCGCCATAGGACGGCGCCATCTTTTTCATAGAACATTTATTAACAGAGACATGAAAACAAAAGCCCACGAGGGGGCAAAACTACATTCAACATGAAATTTACAAACACTGACTTAACATAATAGACTATGATGAAAACATTAAACTGAGTAAACACTGCAGACATTAGATAATAACATTACACAAATGATCTCAATGAAGCAGCACAAGACAAGAGACAAGTGGAGATTAAATAGGGTAACTGAACGAGGGAAACACAGGTGAGAGGGATAACTAATACTGAATAATTAACAAGGAGAACAAGGGGCGGGGACAAGGAACGAGATGTCACAGGTCGGAGCGGACCACAGATGTCGTGAGTCTCGCCCCTCCCTAGTTTCCACCTCGAGGAGGTCCCAAGAACACCCCAATGACCGGACACACAAGGAGCGTAAGTAAAAGTAAAACAAACTTTATTTAATTTAATTAAAAGGTAGGTAGGGAAGGGGGAAGGGAATCTAAAATTAAACTCTCGGATCCGGAGAGTGTCAGTCCGAGTCGCTTCTGTCTCTGTCACGGGGGCTCTCAGGTAGGTCTGCAGACTTTTCGTGTTCTCTCCCTCACGTGACCTCAACAGGGTTATTCTCAGCTGTGTCTTTGTATTTGTCCTGCAGGGGAACTGTCAGTAGAGCCTTTCCGATTCCTGCACGTGAAGAAGTAAAGGTGGTAAGTAACACTGACAAATTAAATGGGGTGCGTACCTGACGCTGCTAGCCACAAGATCCTGGGTCCACTGTTGGAGACACCTAGAAGGTCCACGGGTAAGTATTGATGGGGCGACCAGTACGTATGCAGATGAATGTGTACTGGTGTCTTGACCTTCGGTGTGTGGGTAAATATGCGAGAAGAATGCACAAGATCTCAACTTCGATTCGTCCAGGTAAGTCTTGCAGGCGGGGTTTGCAGGGGTGATATACTGGCTCGTAGCTTCAGGTAAGAGTGGATTTACAAAAGGGCACACTGGGTCTTTACTTTGGGCATGCAGGTGAGTATACAGGAGTATTACGCTGGCTCTTCGCTTTCAGAGTACAGGTAAGTGCACACAGGGGCAGCTGGATCCTTACTTTGGGCATACAGGTGAGTATACAAGGGCAATAGGCTGGCTCTTAGCTTTGGGCGTACAGGTGAGTATACAGAAGGACAACTGGATCTTTACTTTGGCCGTACAGGTGAGTAGGCAAGGGCAATACGCTGGCTCTTAGCTTTGGGCGTACAGGTGAGTATACAGAAGGGCAGCTGCATCTTCACTTTGGGCATACAGGTAAGTATACAAGGGCAATACGCTGGCTCTTAGCTTTGGGCGTACAGGTGAGTATACAAGGGCAGCTGGAGCTTTCTTTGGGCATATAGGTAAGCATACAAGGGCAGCTGGAGCTTTCTTTGGGCATACAGGTAAGCATACAATGGCAATACGCTGGCTCTTAACTTTGGGCGTACAGGTGAGTATACAGAATGGCAATACTGAATAGATACAACTCACAGACCCTCGGTGGACGACAGGCTTTAGCCTTTTGGAGCTCGGGAGACTGGAGAGGATGTATTTGTCATGACACCTGTAGTCTTCTTCACCGGGGCAGACTTCCCAGACCAACACTCAACACGGTCACCAACCGTGGAAACACTCCCACGATGACACAGAGCCTTAGGCTCAGACCTGTAGAACTGGTACAGACAGACAGAGTTCCTTCACAAAATTGACTTCAGTGAATATATGGGGAGAGACACACCACCTCTCGGATTTGAACAAGGGTAGATGGAAGTACAAGTTGAACCTGCTGCTCGTTGCGCCTAACACGGCCTCAGCTGGCGTCACCACAATGAGTGAGTTCAGTTAGGTTGATTAAACCAAGTATGTACCACAGGAAAGATCGAACGCTTCCCTCTCCTCTCTTCCAAACAACAGGACAAGAGATCTAGACAGGGGCGGACCTCTGAAATCACTCAACAAACAGGTAATCATACACAAGGACTACACAGCTGGTTTTTCATGTAGCAGCCAATACTTCCCTCTATTGACGCTCCCCACAATATGCACACTGTTCCTTACTTGTTACCATTGCCTCGCCACCACTTGGTGGAGAAGGGGACCAGAGTCACAAGCGGCGTGTATACAGACAGTGTTTCCTCTAGGATTTTTTCCAGCTGTGGCGGCAGGGGGCGCTCATGATGATTGAGAATTTACATTATTTTTTTAAATGTAGAATATAGGCTACAGTAAACTAACATGTATTTTTTTATAATATTCATGCTGTTATTTACTTTTCCTTATATCTATAGCATATTGCTTTTCTATGTTTGATCTAAACTGCATTTTCTTAAAAAATACGTTTTATAGCTTCGTACGGATCTTTCATTGTAGTTTTAAGTAGTGTGCAAGTTCATGCTCGTGTTTGACGTTACAGAGCTGTTGCAAAGTCACGCACAGTCCTGTTTGATTGTCCGCGCCGCTGTGATTGACAGAACATCCGAACAGTTATCCGACATCAGCAGCAATTTTATTCCAAGACCCGACCCGGTCACACCGCAAATCGCGCAGTTAAATATAAACCTTTAACGTTCTTCAGACAGGGCTTAAACACAGGGCCATTTAAAAACTGCTACCTATCGGAATCGAGTCGAATTTTGGTCTTGAATGTTAGACCCGCAGTTTACTCTTGTTTATTGAGTCCCGACCTGCATCTACAATGCAAATGACACGTTAATATTATTACGTTACACCTGTTACAAATATATGCTTTTCACCCGGGGCTGCAGGTACCACGACCCTGCTGTCTGAAACAGATGAAACCACCGTCTGCCTCAAGTTTTAATTACCAACGTCCTTCTCTTCCCACGGGAATAATGTAAGTTTCCTTACAAACAGATTCAACTATTAATGTCTTGCAGTCCCATATGAGTAGTATTCAGTATTTAGCCTTTTTTTGGACAAACATCTAGTCATTAAATGTGAAACTTTGTGAGTGTCGATCTGAAGAACGGAAGATTGACAGCGGAGCACGCTGTGCTTATAGCCTATATTCTGAATAACTAATGGCCCGATAAGTTGATTATATGAGTACAGTGATTACAAATGAATGTCCAAAAAACTCGTAATATGTTAAATCGAAAGTTTAATCATGTCTTTTCTCGTAGCCCTGCGCTGCGTCTGTGTATATGCGCCGGTGAACAGCATATGCGTGATGACCTTGAACCTTAAATTACCCTACATTTATTGTCATACAGATAAAAGTAAAAAAAATTGAGTCTGTAAATGTTGTATTTTTATTTGTGTAAACTCACAATAAGGAGAAAACATTGTGCTTATTTAAAATCATTAAAAACATGACATGCTTTCTGCTGCTTTGGTTTTACAACGCGTCACAAAAAAGAACAGAAACTTAAATACTTTTTTTATTCATTTTGTCAATCTGATAATTATTTAAGCGTAACATATTTCGTATAGGCTTATTTATTTTATTATTATTTCTCAAACCAGAGACGTAGCCTAATCATCATCTGTTGATTTAAATCTATTTGTGCATGAAACTAAACCCATGGGAGAACCCATTTAGGCGATTTATTTATAAATGAGTGAACAACGCGAATCCAGAAAGGAATTTATTTATTTTTAAAGACAGCCAATCTGGCAGGGCTCTATATTATGCGAGCTGCCGCCAGACCTGCAAACTTGTCGCTTTTCGGTGACAATCGCCGTTTTCTTGGTCAATTGGGTCATTCACGTGAATCGCATAGAACCGGAGAGTTTTTTTGAGGTGTGTGTGTGGGGGGGGGGGGGTCGGAAGGCTGCCCTTTATCTGAATGCAATGCGGGCTAGAATTGCCAAACATTATTGGATAATTCTTATACTTGACATTTCTCTGGGCCAATCGGAATCTTAGCATGCTTTCCTCTGGGCCAATCGGAATCTTAGCACTTCCTTCAGTATCTTGAAGACAGCGCGGTCCTTTGGATGAGAGACACACCTCTACCACGCGAGTCTGATGGACACTTTTAACGTGAAGGAACCATCTTATTTGAGGTAAGTCAACTTTTTTGTACCAAAAACGACAACTATTTGTTTGCTTGATTTAATTAGCGTTAGCTACCGCTTATATTGTATTTTTAGGAACGAGTCAACGCCGAGTAATGCACAAACGTAGACCTTGCATAAAGTTTGCCTATGCTTCGAGCAAAATGACTAATGTTAGCTAACTTAGCAGGACGATTGTTAGCTAGGCTTATCGTTACCCGGGTGTTCTGCCCGGAGTTCCGAGATATACGGCTACTAATCGAATTCTGAGCTAACGTTACCCTGAGTAACTTATTCATTATGGTGGCTGTGGTGCGCGCTTGCGCAGGCAGTCGTTCGTGGTGTGGGTAAATGTGACTGTTTACACAACAGCTGATGCAAGAGTAATGTTAAAGGAAAACCTACCCTTTTTCAACATTTTCCTATGTTTTTACCTCAACTTAGACTAATTAATACATACATATCTTTTTTCAATGTATGCACTTAATCTTTCTACATCGCGTTGTGAATGTTTTAGGATTTAGCCAAGCCCCATTCATTCCTGGTGGCTGTATACCTGGTAAACAGTAATTTTTAACAACATAGGGCTGTTTAGATAAAACTATCTGGCGAGCGTGTTGTCCTAGGATAATACACCAACAGCCAATTTCTGTATAATAAAGGGCTACATTTTGCATCAAAGTCTGTCAATGAAATCTTTACATTGTATTGTTAGTTGAATTTACATTATGAACACTAGCACTTTGAGAATGTTTATTCAATGTAAGGAGCCCTACATATAAAATGCATTATTATTATAATTATTGAACAGAAATGTATTTTGATATTCACTGCATATCAGCCATACAGTATGGAGACACGTTGTTTTATCACATTAGTCCTATGTATGATAGTTTGCAAGGTAAAATTTTAATGATTTTAATTTACTTTCAGGCAATGGTTCTGGGCACTTTGGTGGAGCACTCACTGCCATTCACAATGGCCCGTCATCGTCAACCTTGCACAGACGCCGGCTGAGGACAAAGTGGCTCTGTCGCACAAAGCTTTCACGAACATCAGCAAAATTATATTTTTTTCATTTCTGTCTGTCTCTTGTTGTTTTTTATTTCAGTGTCATGCTTCACAACACCTCCAGGCGTTTCCGTGAGTTGTAAATAAAAACATTTGTAAAATATTAAATGTGTCATTCACTATAAGCTTCTAGGATGTTTTAACAATGTTTTTTGATTAATTTTTGTTAAGTCACGCTCTGAATCATATTAAAATCACAAAAATATAGAGCTGGGGTAACCCTAACACCCCCCCCCCCCCCCGTGCGTGCGACACTGTCACCTTTTTTACTCTGAGGAGTTTGCAGGTCTGTGCCGCTGTTGGTTTTGTCTAGAAGGGATACAGCAAATGCCGAAAAGCTTAGGATTAGATTTGGAGGTAGGAGTATTAGGATGAAAACAGCGGCTCTGTCTAAATGAGATCCAAATACATCCTACAATCGTGTGAAATTCTGTCTTTAGAGTTGGGTTTGGGTGAAGGATTAGGATAAAACAGTGCTCACACGTCAAGATTTCGTTGCTGTATCCCTTCTATCCACAACCGCAGGCGTGGCAGGGATTTTTTAGGTGTGGCGGGCCGCCACGGTAGAATGTATATAGCGGAAACACTGTATAGAAGAGCGGTCGTCCACCAGCACCATTACATGTTCTTTCCACAGGGTTTCTTTTCCGGCGTAGGGGGTGATTACTGACAACATGGACACAGCACGACACTGCAATTTCCAAGTGTACACACAGCAAAGGAAAAGACTCACCCACTGCACTCCACACACTCACAGTGAATTAAGGTCAGAACCACATGGGGCCGGGGATTAGTTCCTGGGCGTTGGGGGCACCGATGCAGCGGATGGCCAGATGAAAGCGTCACAGCCACGACAAAGGCAACGTACTCCTTCCTCAGCTGTTGCCGGCTCACCCACCAATCCTTTCACGGTGGGGCAGCCTGCACACTAGTCACAACTCACAAGAGGTACACTGATATTCCACACTTTCAAGGTAAACACTGACACAATGAATATTTCTGTGTACTCACAATTTCATTAACACTAGATCTTTTCACTTCCTTTCCAGATATCTGACGTCAAACACGGCTGACAGCACAATCTCCTTCAACTGCAGTCCTAGCAGCTCTTCAATGCGTTTTATCTTTCCCAGAACACAACGCATGTGAATACAACACTTCAATAAAGGTTATCTGTACACTCAACTACGTGTGTGTGTCTTCTTCAAAATCCACCATACACTCGTCTCTCCAATCGTCTCCACCGCTCCGTCGCACCCACAATAACTGCTGGAATAACACCACGCTTTCCTGTGTTTCTGATGCCCTATTTATACGCCTTCTCTTCAATAAATTGCCCAATCATCAATCGCCACACGCATCGGTCCACCTGTTGTCAATAACACCCAAATTTGGGTTGCCCGGAGTTCCCGGAAGTAATCAGGACAAACAAGACTTCACAAAGAGTGTGTGTTTCCCAGGTTATATAGGCCCAATAATGTTTAACAGGTGACGGGTAATCAGCAGAGTGCAAGGCATTATGGGTTTTGAAGTTCATGTTAGTATTTGGGTGACTGAGTGTATTGGAAACCGGGGGCATTGACACTGATATCCGTAACAGAGTCATATAGTAGTGTATTTTTCTTTATTTCTCTATGACATATAGGGGCAGTTTGCAGGAAAGGTCTTATCCAACAGGTCTTATCCAGACTAAAATGCATGTTTGAACTGCCTTAATTTTAAAACATCTTGCACTGACGTATCTTAACATATATCATTATATACTGTATATATATTTGTCAAATAGCTCTGCTATTACTATTTATCTGGCCTGTTAATTGTTTTGTCTATTTTGGGAGAGATTTTTGAAATCTGGAAGGGGGCCAACACTTTTTCCTCACACCAATGATCTACTGGCCTTCCTTTAACTCCGCTTTCCGTTGTGCCACATTACCACCTTGGGTGTGCATTATTTTCAAATCATTCAAAAGACCGGGGTCAATTATTCCTCTTATACCACGGTTACCACAAAAATTGCTCTGGTGCCTATTTGTAGCTTGAGAAAATTGTTCTGGTGCCTATTTGTAGCTTGAGAGGAGCGACCCTGACAAATCTCGCGAGAATTAGGATTTGCTTTACGGCAACGACGTCACACACGTTAGGCTTGTTCGTAGGCTGTCTCGGATCATTCTGGGGTTCTTTGACGTCATCCGGCTGTCGGTTCTTGCAGCGCCGTATGAAGTCATACAAGCCTTTAAACAACAACTGCATGCGCGAATTTGAGACGTGATGCTCGACGATGGAAAAGTTAAGAAAGCTCGTTCGGAAGAGAGTAGGAAAAGAGAATCTGACCGCGTTAGAAACTGGACAAGAGTCCCACTCGGTCAGGCTTTTACTCGTTGGCGTGAGCTGAAAGACAGCACTGGATGCAACAGGGATGCTGATCTGGTGATCTTGTTGATGGAAGTAAATTTCTCTTATTTGTAAACTTGTTTGCGGTCTATGTTGTATGTTGTTGCGCTTGCTTGTAGATTTACATGACAACAGTTGTCAATATCTCACATAATTATCAGGACATAAATAAGCCTAGAGGTTGTAAATAGTTTAAACATGCACAATTTGCAAACTATTATGATAAATAGCAATAATCATGTATAATGACATTATAACGGCCAATGTTATGAAATAATGCAATGTACACAATTAACTTTGTCATGGCATTTTGTAATGTTTACATTACAATAAAAAAACACAAATGAAATTATACAGTAGACATAGACTATGTTTCAGAAGGATCTCTTGACAGAAATGCAAAATAATATACAAAACTATGTCACAGGGTGGGGGAGATTGGTTCCGCCCGAAGATGGTTTCCGCCCAGGCCGAATATTTCAAACACCCGTACTTCCTGGTTTCCAATGGCAACACAATCGGGGCCTTACGAGCCACAGGTGAGAAGGATTAAGGTGGTAATTTGTGATTGGAGGACGTGTGAAGATGAGACAGATAAATAGAGCAGCAGAAACACCAGAAAAAACGGTTGATTTCGGGAGAAGCTCCACTCCGCCAAGGGCGGATCAAACAGCCACTCCTCTGAAGAGTCTGAAGGCGCTGTTGATCCGGGGATCGCTAAAACGAGCGGAAAGAGTGCGGGGCCGAAGTAGGCGAAAGGATGGAGTGGAGGCGGTTTGTTAAAGGAGCACCACGGAAAAAGTGCTTTTCTCTGCCATTGTTGTGTGGTGTGTGGTCACGGAAACCGATCAGGTGTGGAACGAGCGGAGGCCTGGGTGAAGTCCTTATAGGAGGAAACAGAGGTTGTAATCGACTGGGTGAAGGAAGTATTAAGGATACGAGTCACTGGGCTGAGTACATGAGAAGTGTTTACTGTTATGATGCGGATGTGTTTTTATGTGTGGATGCCCTTGGAACAGTAACATTGAGGATTACTCACCAGAGCTAGCGTCAAGGACGATCAACAGCGGCGCACAAGCTGCACAAGGGACAAGACCAGCAGAGTGTTACCAGTGGTGTGTGAGTAACAGTTTCCGTTTATACTATGAAGTATTGAGAAGAGAGTATTACCTGACGTGTGTTGTGAGTTCAATTAACAGATTGCGGCCCCACTGTGGAGAGAAGCGTGGGTGAGCCGAGGAGTACAATTAGGAGTAAACGCAGGAGGTCCGGCGTCCATCATTTAGGTGCTTTTCCTCTCCTTGAAGAAACATCGCCTTACCAACCACACGACGAACCCGTTTGATTTTGGCTCAGTCCTTTGTTCACTTAAAGTGTGTGGAGTGCCGTGGGTGAGTCCTTGTCTTCATTGTGAGTGTGTACACTTAAAGCTTGCATTGTAGTGCTGTGCTTGTGTTGACAGAAGCCACTTCGAGGTCAGAGGAGTCGTGAGGAGGTCACAGCACGTTGAGGCTAGAGGAGCATGATGTAAAGGCAGTTGCAAATAGGACTTCCTGTATGTAAAGCGACAGATCCTTTCTGGCTCTGAAAGAGGGCAGTGGTGAAATATACCTACAAATCAGTGTGAGTAAACCATCTTGTAATTATTGTTCTGGACGGAGGGTTACTGCTAAAACGTCTGCATGAAATAACCATCCTTGTGTGGAGCCTCTTCAAGGGTTCGCCCCTGCTCAGTATCTCTGGAACCGTAAGTGGAGGAGGAGCAAGGGAAGCGTTCGGCTCTGCACGACCATACCTGACGTCCTCTCGACACATAGGGAGCCTCAGGTAGGCTGTGTGCTACCCCTGCCCTTCTGGAGGCCTGTAAGTCGAATGCACACTGCGTATGAGTATCGCCCTGTAAGTCCACTGTCCCAGAGTGAAAGTTGTGTGGAATAACCATTGTGTTTGAGCGGAAAAGTTAAAGTCCCAGTCACCTGTGTAGTTCTTACCTCTGCTTACAGCCAGCAGTCGCAAATAGGACTTTCTGTTTACAGCCAAGAACCTGGAAAAGTAAAAGTCCCAGTCATTTGTGTAATACTTACCTCTGCTTACAGCAACGAACCTGAGGAGGAGAAATAAAAGTCCCAGTCACCTGTGTAATACTTACCTCTGTTGATGCTTTTAATTCTGCCTCCCGGAGAAAAGGAGGGCGCCACGGGTTCAAGAAACCAAATTAAAGGAGCCCTGTCCCCTCGTCCCAGTGGAAGCTCTGCCTGGAGGCCAGGAGAAAGAATTATTTTAACTTCCCCCTTCCCCTTAGTATTTTAAATAATTTAAATAAAGTTTATTTTTAATTATACTCTCTGTGCCATTTTTCTACAGAACCCCTTAACTGACAATTTTTTTACTAAGTTGTCTCCGACAATTACATGTTTGTCTGGTGGTGGCTACCGTAGCCTTTCTATGTGTTTCAAAAGTGAGGGGTGAGCAGTGGACTAAGCCATTGGTTGCAATTTGCCACCTCACCACTAGATGCCACTAAAATTTACACACTGCACCTTTGAGACATTTAAAGGTTAGATGTGTGGTTTACAAAAAATAATCAACACCCATGCACTCTTTAAATGAATGTGTTAAAATAACACATCTGTGTTATTTTTGGAACAACACACCTTGTATTGTTTTAACACATATTGTGTTGTCCTTTTTACTTATTTGAACAGAAAATCAACACGAAATGACACATAATGTGTTAAAAAGTTTAACACAAAACAATGTGTCAAAATTAACACATCCTTTCTAAGAGTGTTGAATTTCTCAGGCGATTTCTGATTTCTCAGCCAATCAGAATAAAGCATTCAACAGCTTGGGTATAACTATATCAAATGTAGGCATACGTAAACTTTACCTAAATTATCATAATTGGATCTATGATGATCCATTGGCCAATGAAATCTGATTGGCCCCCTGAAGTGCCCCTGTCCTCTAGTCATCATTGATTTACATCAATGACTCAGTAAATGTATATAAGGCAATTATTAAAAATAGACAGCTCCACACGCATAGCATAGGCACACCCTTCAGATGTTTCTACTTACAGACGTAACCACATGGTAATTTCTAACTTGACACTATATAGATCAAAAGCTAGACATTGTTAAATTGTATTCGTTTAATGTTTTCAGTTGATAAGATATGCTTTTTGATTACTGAAATTTAATTTAACCACTTAAACCAGAATCCTGAAAAATGAACACAGAATTTGAGAATAAATGAAACGGGACTTGGGTAAAAAATTATACATACATTTCATAGGTCCCTACTGTATATGATCAATGTGCCACAACATACAGATACAGTGCGCAGGTCAAATTACTCATTTTGGACGTCATCGATCATCTAATTCACTAAGAGGACAAATGCACAAAATGTGGCATTTAGCGGATTCTGCCAACAAATTGACGTGACGTTTAGCGGATTCTGAGCGGTATTTATGAATGGTGCGAGGCCAGGATTAAGCACATTTGAAGACAAGGATTTGATTAACATATAATACGTATTAGAGCATTCTGTCAATATCATTATTTTGCATCTGAGCTCCTAAATTCAAGCTCCAGTTCAAGATTTATATTTTCTGTGTGTACAGTTATTTAAAATAATAGCAGTGCCACATCAGTAACCTGATGAACCACTGTTATTCGTAGTAGTAATATTTCTGCATTGGAAATTATTTACTTACAGATGTAGTAGCATAATAGAAAAACAATAGACCCCAGTGTTTCCCACAGGATTTTGAGAGACTTTTGGCGGTGATGACGTCGCACGCTAATTAGCATATATGTGACGTCATCACGTGTTTGCGTTTGATCGAGTGTTGGCATCTGAAATATGTTTCACTTCTACTCTTTGATCTGTTACATTATATTGCATTTTAACACAACTGATTGCTATTTTTACAAATTGTCAGTTCTGTTGTCAGACATAAAATGAGTAGATTATAGCCCTATTCGGATGGGATTAGTTTTACGGTTGTAGATGGCGTAATGTAATTTTACCACAGGACGTCTTTAATATTGATGGTCAATTCGGACAGGATAAGAAATCTCCGTAAAACATTCAGAAGTGGGAGGGGTACCTCGATTGTGCAGCAGGTCACCTCGTCGTCATGTGCACATTACCTTGCTTCCTGATATCAACATGACACAGACGAGAAAAACTTGAAACACTGTGTTTAATTTCAGTTTGGGGAGAACGTCAGTTTCAGGAACAGTTCCGTGCCTCTAAGAAGTGAATTTGACTTTTTAAAGTTTGTGTCGTGGTATTTAGGAACTGACTTGCCACTGACTTGTTTTTTTCGCCTAGAACGCAAGTAAATGCTTAAGCGCTTTTATATTTGAAAGAAACCCGCAAAATAACAGGAAATTACGAAATGTACGTGTATATTTACAGATGGTCTATAAATCACCATACATTTATATGTCTTACTGCTGTTGCTCTTCTCATCAATGTCTTGTTATGAGCCCTTTTTTATTTAAATGTCAGTTTTATTGTTGCGTATAGCACAGTCAATTGGGTTCAAATTCAGAAATATGAGATAATACACAGTAACTGTTACACAAAGTTACTACAAAACACGTGCGCTCATAAAGATCAGCCGTCTTCTTTGGCAGTAAAATCTATGACTGTTGACGTTTACGTGAAAAAGAAAGTACACGGAGGAACGGACATTGAAAACACCACCACCTTTTCACTGAAATGTGAGAGAGAGAGGCGCGCACTGTATGCAACATTAGAGAAAGGGAGGGGGCGTGCTGGGTGCTTGCAACAATGAATTAACTCTTTCCCCGCCATTGACGAGATATCTCGTCAATTAAGAGAAAACGCTTCCCCGCCAATGACGAGATTTTCCGTCTTTCCGCAATACCGCTATTATCCACCAGGTGGCGCCCTTCCACAACTTTTTAAAACTGGAAGTATTGCCCTATGGCAAGCAGCTGCATGTCTGTGTCTGTTTTAAAGATCGCTCTGAATGGGATCTCTATGAAAAGTCCATCATAAAAATGGAATTATCTCTGCTTTTTGCTCAAAATATGGTGTTTTTGCAGAAACCTACCCATATTTAAAAGCTGATTGCAAAAGAACCACTTAAGGTAGGATGAAACAGGTTTTTTTGTTTGAAAGCAGAGGGTATGTTCTTTCATTTGGTATATTGTATGTTTATATATTTAAAGAAGAACATTTTCTGGAAGGCATTAAACTTTGGTGAAAATCATGAAAAACGCTGGCGCTGGCTGGCAACTTTTTTTAAAAACGCTGGTGGTGAAAGAGTTAAGATGTTTTTAAACAATAAAATATAAATGTAAATGGGGATCATGAAAAATCTATTTGTGGCGGCCAGTGTTGATTCCATGGCGGTGCGCCACGAGTAAATCAATGTATGGGAAACAAAGACAGACTTGTAAACTGTGTTAATGCTTTGATTCTGAATTGAATGTCCCTGCTGAAAAAACAACATACCAGCAAGACCAGCATATGTTGTGTTTTGGTGCTGGTTTGCTAGTGAACACCAGCTAAACCAGCACAAAACCAGCATAAGCACCAGCTAAACTAGCACCAAACCAGCACAACCACCAGCATCCCAAACTGGTCACACCAGCATCCCATGCTGGTCATACCAGCAAGACCAGCATATGTTGTGTTTTGGTGCTGGTATGCTGGTGATCAGCAGCTAAACCAGCATAGACTAGCATAATTCCCATGCTGGTTTGATGCTGTTTTTTTCAGCAGGGGTGTAATGTTTTCAATACATTTGAAATAATAAAATAAACTCTGTTTACAAGATTTTTGCACTTTATTCACTTTTATTAGTACACTGCTATTAGTTTGAACATAACTGTATTTTTTTTAGTGTTGTGACTCTTATTGTTAGTTACTGTGTGTTTGTACTAGTTATGATAAACATAATCAAAGTAACTAACATACTAAAATAGACCCTTATCACAACTAGAATGCCTAAAGTTAAAGCTTATAAATGTTTACATATTTAATATCAGGTTAAGAGTTTACATAACTTATGCTGATTATTTGGCTTTCATATTTAGTATATTATTACTTACCTATTTGTTAGATAATTCTTGAATCAAAACATGTGCAGTATAGACCCTTGGACCAGAGCTACGAGATCTCAGAAGCATAAAACACACAGACACGGATGTGCAGATGGTTTACGACCTATTTTTCGTTTTAGAAAGTCATCTTAAACAGGAAGTCTTGGTTGTGGTTTTCTTTTTATGCTAAATATGTTTGATGTACCTACTGATGGGGGCAAGAATATTGCTCTTAAGGAAAAGATGAAAGCTCACTGGAAAATTACTGAGAAGACACAGTATGTGACCCTGAACCACAAAACCAGCATTAGGCACAAGAAGCATCTAAAAACACAAAAGCATTTCAAGTGGAATGAAACAACTCCCCTTCAACAGCTTTAGTTGGTGACTGCGGTTGCAAAAGAAAGACTTACAAATGAGGGTTACAATAGAACAATTAGAACAACACAAGAACAGTATTACATAAATGCTAGTCTCACAAAGCTTTACATAGTGTAGCTAAGGGTTAAGTTACACCCCAACCATTTCACGAGTTCACACTTACAAATAAGTTGGATGAATTAAATTTGTAAACGTATTTGGAGTGCTGTCTGGGGAGAGGGCTCTGAGCAGGGAATGAGCCTGAAACACAGAGTAACCCCCCAGGAAATAACTTGGTGAGTGAGAGGAGACGGAGTGGAGGAGGGATTCTGAAAGATGCGAAGGATTTTCGGTGAGTTCAACTGTGATTTATATATGGCTTTCTTTCGAGCTGATTGGGTGTATTGTTGATTACCGATTGTAAGCGGCTGGTGCTATTGACTACTGATTGAAAACAGCTGGAGTCACTTAGGTATTTTATTCGACGTGTTCCTCCCGAACTTTGTTAATAAAACATCATTTAAATAACTGCAACTAAAAAACATTTTCATCTCACACACACACACACACACACACACACACACACACACACACACGCACGCACGCACGCACTCACATTCTGGTTTCCATGTTTTGTGGGAACATTCCATAGACGTAATGCATTTTATACTGTACAAACGATTCCCCTTACCTACCCCATTCCCTAACCCCAACCATCACAGAAAACTTTCTGATACCTTTATTTCAATAAACATAATTCTGTTTAATTTATAAGCTTGTTTCCTTATGGGGACCTCAAAATGTCCCCACAAGGTCACAAAAATACTGGTATTCCTATCTTACGTGATAATTACCAGGTACACAGACACACACGCACACATACTGGTTTAGCTATACTACTGAGAACCTTGATAGAACAGAGGGTTAGTGAGAGCCAGGCATTCTAAAGGTCATAGAGATAAACGAATGCCACAGATCACCATTAGGTGGCTCCAGTAGCACCTAAATTACTTTAGAACCGATAATATGCTGTATTTTTCGGACTATAAGTCGCTCCGGAGTATAAGTCGCATCAGTCAAAAAATGCTTCATGAAGAGGAAAAAACACATATAAGTCGCACATATATATGCTCGTGACCAAACAACATTGCAGGCGACGTCAAACAAAAATGCATCTTAAACAACAGTACTGTTTGCAGTAGCTTCATAGATGACGTGCAAAGGACGTCGGCAGTTAGGCAAGTAGACTGTTAGCTGTTTTAAACAACTTTGGTGAAGAAATGTGGACGTAAACTTCAGGTGTGCTCGACTTTCAAGCAGCGTGTGTGTGAAAACATCTGTAAACAGTGCGGGGGTAAACGCGTCATCTGTATTAAAACGTTATGATTGGCCCAAAGCTGTCAGCGTGGTCTGACGTCGCACATTCTAATGTAAATTTGCCGTAATCTATATTTTGTGGTCACACATAGCACTTATCAGTAAATTACTGTTAATCTAGCTTACAACCTCTCTTTCTGGTAAATTGTCAGCACTGATTTACCGGAAAGGTTCTGTTCACACATGACCTGTTAACTGTCATTTACAAGTAAATTACCAGTAAAGACTGTATGTGTGAAAGGGACTATTGATATGCTTACTGGAATGAGAATTACATTCAGCTCTCTACTGATCCAGCCGGAGGACTTTCATGCCCACTGCTGTAAGACTGTATAATTCATCCACCTTATGCATAGGTCTTATCAACAATTTACCCTAGTATGAGTGCATTTGTAATTGTGGTATATGTATTTTATTACTTTGTGTATAAGAGATGCACTGTATATTCATAAGATATTCTATTAAATTGTATATTGTACATATATGTAGTATAAACTGTAGAATGCACTATTGATTGTAGCGCATTGTCTGCTAGTACTTGACAGTGTTTCTGTACAGCTGCACAATTTTCATACTGGGGATCAATAAATGACCTATCTGTCTGCCCATCTAATTTGTTGTTGTGATGTTTCAGCATCATTACTCCAGTCTTGAGTGTCACATGATACTTCAGAATTATTCTAACAGGATTTAAAGATCAAGAAACAATTATGATAATTAATAATGCTATAAACAGTTCTTTCATGAAAAGAAAGTTCAAAAGAAAACCATTTATCTGAAATAGTTTTTGTACGGTATGTTTGTTAAAAACCCTAAATTTTCCTAAAAAAAAAACCCCTAAGGCCTAGTTCTGAATTAATCTAAACCCTGTCTGGAAAACTGCCCCCATACAGCCATATAGGAGAGGGTTTATTCATACAGTATCAGCTCACTTCATACTCAATAAATGAGTTTTGGCGCAAATAAGCAATACAAAAAAAACAATACTTTTTATTCTGCATGGGATAAGGGCCCATATATTTGGTCACAACCTTGGGCGTCGGAACCATTATACGTGGTTGGTACAGGACCCAGCCACTTTTTAAGACCAATGATAATGGACCCACCCACTTTTTCTCTAATTTAGTGCATTTGTCACTTATCAAAGTGCTGTAAGTCAAAATCCATTCCACTAGTGCAGGGATCATTAACCTTTGCTTTTTTTACCCCGCTGACCCGTTTCAGCTTTTTAAAAAAATCGCGGAGGGGGGTGTCGCTGAGTTGCTGTTCGAACAAAGTGCTGAAAAACCTCCTCCGTTTTAAATGGAAGTAAAGGTCAAACAACCATGCATTAGGAAAATTAATAACTGCTTTATTTATATTATATTTTCTATAGACGTGTAAAACCATATTACAGTTTTTCTCAATTGCTAAAACACTAAAACCCATTGGCTGAACAAAGTTCTCAGTTGCCTGAACTCATTTATCTAATTGTGCAGTCTGTTGTCAATACCTTAAACCATTTCACATCATAAAACACAATTTGCAGATCTCACTTAGATGTTTTAGCAAAACTCCAAACACAAACTCATTCTCAAAACACAATCTGCACTCTAATGCACATGTCATGCATACTGCTAAACACAAGCGGCAACAAACAATTACAAATGTCATCACACATGTCATTGATTAAACACAACCACTCAAAATTTATTTAAAGGTGCCATTTGTAATGTCCGCCAAAAAAATCAATTCATACTCCACACTCCAGAAAGATGGGGGCAGTATACCTCCAGAAAGTGAGTTGGTCTACCCTAGAGTATCCACAGAGAAACGAATGACAGCCCCTCCTCCGATCCAAGCCTACTGTCTATGCTCCGCTCACACCTTCACAACGACCCTAGAGCCATTGCCGAGCCAACTGCACTGAGTGCACTCCTAACAGAGGACGTTTTGACTCCAGACTTAGGAACGTTGGTTGATGTCAAGTGATTTTGAAACATGACATCTTCAAGCTACTCCCCTTCCCCTTTACCAGTGAATATGTTCAATATTACGTTTTTATTGTTAGTTTGAATTACATTAATTTGACAGACAGCATTGGCCGATGTTGACCAAGCTAGCCTCAACGTAACGTTAACCAATGTCAAGCGCTACTGTTGAGCCTACATTTGTGTGAATAAATCTAGCTAATCTTGGCTAAGAGCGGATTTAAACTGTAAATATAGTGTAAAATGGTGCATGTCTTCCTCATGTTTACTTCGAGATTCCGACTGTTTAACCAGCAGGCCGTTTTTATCTGTTATGGCAGACTGATGATGAAGATTACACCCCAGCGTCTAGCAAAACACAGCCTAGCCAGAGCAGTCTCAACAAAAAGGGAGATTCTGTACAAAGAGGCAGAGGAAGAGGCAGGGGTACAGGCACACGAGCAAATAGGGCAGCAGCCGCCAGGGCTGAAGAGGACAGAAGAGTGGAGGAGCGTCGCCGTGAGAGAATGTCCGCAACTCAGGTTAGGCTACTTGGACGTGGTGTCTCTAAAACTAAACGTTAATTATGTCCACTCAGTTTGTAGTAGGGGAGAACCGGGACGAAAGTAACAAAGCTCTGATAACATTTGCATCTTAAACTATGACCGCATATTAGCACACAAACCCTTGACAGAGCTGACAAGTATCGCCTTATTTACTCACCGTTTTCCGCGTGTAGATCCAGAAAGGTCTTTTCAACCATGAAACGTAAATTCCAAAATCGATCATTTGTTCTTATAACGCGTTGTGTTTCTGGTTTCATGTGTTACAGTACTGATCATTCTACAGGTTATTTAGTGCTCTAACACATCCTAAAGTTTGAATTCTCAGAGTTTTTCAAAATAAAAGTAAATCGGGTTTAAATGTCAGGAAATCCTGTCGGGTCAAAAGTAACACTTCTTACTTTTGTCCCGTTGCTAATACTGTTGTATATGATGAAAATTGATATTATTTTAATTTGATTTGATTTCTTTTTCATAGTGTTCAAACTGTTGAAAAATGTTTAAATTATTTTTACAAAATTTCACCTGGTATTGATATCCCACACTTGTGAGTTTTGACCACAGCAAATATTATCTCTCTGTCTATAACATTATCTTTTAAAATGAAGTTTTTCTGGAAAATTGTACTTTCGCCCCTGCTCTCCCCGTTTTCAAGTTAATTTCACTGGACACACATGACATCCTGGACAGGTAGCCTATTTGAGGAGATAATCATTGAATGTTTAGTAGTAAATGTTCCACATTATGCAATGATGATTTGCACATGATTAACCTATACTTTATGGCCTCGCAGAACCTCCTTCAAGATTTGAGCTATGAGGATCTGAGGTCATTCACAAATGACATTATACAGTGGCAACCAGGTTTGGTGTTTGATGTCCTGGCATTACGCCAGAATAATGCCCCCCCTCCATCAGCTGGTCTGCCAGGGGTGCCATGGTGCACCTGTCATAACTGCAGGGACATGCCCACTGACAGGGAGAGAAAATGCTGCCGCCAGACACCAAACAACTGCATTAGCAACCTGCCACACTTTAGGGATTACTGCCTGGATGGAGGCTTCCTGCGTATTCACCGCCAGTATAGGGAAGACATTACAGCGCTCGGCCGTGCCAGAGAACCAGGGTCAGAGAGCCGAGAGTTTCGTTATGCCGCCTATAGACATTACATTTACTGGCAGCATGGGTCCCTGGGAGCTGGGAACAGACTAGTGATCCCGAGTTGTTGTGTCTGTAAAATTAGGGACACATTTCCAGATCCTCAGGGCCAATACACAGGTTTTCTTCCTGGATTTTAGTTCACCTTTTTGTCCTTAACTTTGTTTACATAACTATTTCACTTTCAGAAAGTTAACTGTAAATTGTGTTGTTACATTACTTTGCTTTGAGTTAACCAATTTGTTCAAACTGGAAAGATGGACTAAATTCGGTGTAAAATGTTCTTTGTACCACATGTTAGTAGAATACAGTAACGGTAACAAGTACAACTGCATCATTTGGTGACAGCATTTCATTTTTTTGTGGAGTTCATAATCTGTACTAATAAACCTTTCTGTCCGTCGTTGACAATCAAACCCTGGTGCCAGCTCTTACCATTTGTGTACAAGAAAGAAAACGGTGGAATAATTCTTGAAACAAATTACTCTCTAATAACAATCAGGACAAACAATCATTTTGCAGAGTTTCAGCCTGTGTTATGAACTGAAAGAACAGTGGTAAAGCACAAAATGGTAGTGATAATAGGTTGGTTCAGATGTTTTATTTACAAAACATGCAAACACTCACACATTTTAGCCACCCTGTAAAAACATTACAGGAATTCAAATTAAATCCTAGACGAAGTAAGATGGTGAACTACAAATTAAAATGTACTAATTTGCATGGACAGTGTGAATGTTGGTGGGTGTCCCATTGGTCACAATCCTTCTCTCTGCCAGAGGCTTGTACTGCGAAGAGTGGAAATGAACAGGTGTAAGAAGTTGCTAAAGGATTGAATACAATTGAAATACATTTTGTCATACAAAAATGAAGCGACTTGACAGAGTGCATTTCACTCACCTATACGTACACTGGATGCCACAATTCTGACTTCACTGGGGAGAACTCGACTGTAAATCAGGTCCTGACACATAAAAAACATTTCCTTGTAATTGATTGGTCAAACAGGAAAACCTGACAGTATATTTTTATAGAGTTTCGTTGCAAAACGAGATAACCACCGTTTTTTTAATTGTTCAGAAATCTCATTTTTTGGTTGTGCATTCCAATTAATTTAAATTCAACTGCAGTTGGTTTGTTTTGATTTGAACCTTCATAACTTAAAAAATACAGCTAAGTAGCACCATAAAACAAAATAATAACATAATAATAAACATGTTTTGACAAAAATGATAAAAAATGGATTTATCTCGTTTTGCAATAAAACTCTTCATTTCTTCCACAAACCAAAATCAGGTCATACTCAGTGTCAGGATGCACAAGATAATACTATTTTGCACTTCCCTGAGGTACTGTATATACACTAAAGGCCAAAAGTTTTGGGACACTTGACTAAAATTATAACTATTATCTTAAAAATCATTTAATCTGAAGGTGTATGGTTAAATGCTTGAAAATACCTTTGTAGACAAAAATATACCTGTGCCAAACAGAATAATTTCTGTTATTGGAAAACTAAAATTTTAGTTTACAATATTATTTTAGAAATAGATGACTTACACTGAATATTGAAGAAAAAGCAGCCAAGAGCCCAGATTAAATATGAACTCCTTCTATACTCTCTATAATGACTGCACTTCAGATAATAAAAAATAACAGTTTTGATTTATTTTGGATGCTTTTAGTCACCAACATGATTCTCACAGTTACATTTGTGCTATGCCTTAGTTTGGAAGAGTTTATTATTATTATTCTGTAATATGGAAAAAATATAAATAAAGAACGAGTTGGTGTCCCAAAACTTTTGGCCGCTAATGTATGTTGTGCCAGTTTTAGCATTGCTATCTGAAAGAGAAGGACATTTATACAACTACAGCCAGAACACCCTAACCAGTTGTTTGCTTGTACACACCCAAACACTAAACAGGAGCTAATTTTTGCATACCTAGTCCTCTCCTGACTTGTCTTTGTACAAGCTCTGCTGTTGGTGGGGGTGGTACAGGTGGAAGTAAACCAAGTCTTCGTGGGTCATCTGGCCTTAGGGTTCTTGACCTGGGCATTCCAGAGCCACTCGCCAGCCTAGATCTCGCCACCAGCGTCTGTAGCTCCCCAATGTAGCTGTAACTTTTGGGAGTCTTGCGCGCATAGACACTGTACTGTTTGGCATTCTTTTTGTACACTCGTCTGTACCTGATAATAGGGGGGTAATATTGTTAAAGAAAGACACAGAGACAAGTAACAATAAATATTTCAGTAGTTCTCGTGATACTTACATCTCTGTACCATCTGCCCTCTTCTGAGTAGGTCGGTCCCGATGGTAGTTGTAGTCCAGGGCTGCCAGGAGGACTCGGGCTTCGTACACCGGTGGACTGAAGGCAAAGCGCTTGCTGGCATACATCAATATATGGTTTTGAAAGGATTCGAGGACTGCTGTTGATCTGTTATGGAATTAAAACAAAACAAATAATGACAGCTAAGCAGAACTGAGCAGTTGTTGGTGAAATGAACACTTTCACCCTAATTCCCACACATACCTAAAGCGCAGGTATTTGTGCACATCCTTCAACCATCGTTTCTTGAGGATTATCTCCACAAGAGCCTTGTGTGCTTTAGAGTCTCTTTGAATCCATTGCTTCTCCGAATCTGCCAGCTGCCCATGTTTACAGCTGCCCATAGCCCACTCATGCTCGTTGCAGACATGATGTAAAAGGCCGGCCCACAGTGCCTACAATTGTAACACACAACATAAAAAGAAACAGCAATTATCAGTAGTCAGTTCACAATAGGGATGTGCAAAAAAAAGTCGCCTGCAATTCTCATGCACATTTCATCAGTAAAGCCGGTTCCTTGATTACAAGTAAATCGCCATCAGCTGCTTTCAGATGCATTGGCATTAATTACACAGAGCCATAGTTCACAGAGAAGTTAGGCAAAATCGGATAGATTAAATCGAATCGATTTTCCTCGATTGTGAACCAGATTTTTCCTAGCTTCTCATAGAACTACGGCTCTGAATGCCCCTCCATCTGACTGCAGCTGGCGGCGATTTTTTGCAAAGCCCTAGTTCACAAGTGCAATGGCTTATTTAGATTTGGGAAAATAAAGGAAGAAATGACACAAAACTTACCAGGAACTCTTCATAGGAGTCGGCTGTTTTGCAGCACCACCAGAAGTGATTTACGATGTCTTTCAGCCAAAGTAGTAAGACAGACAGTTCTTTTACCTGGCCTGCCTGGATATAAGGATTAAAACCATAATTAATAGCAATGCACAGCAATGACAACATTATAATGCACAGGGGTACAATTAAACTTCTACTATGGACACTCACAGCCGCAATCTTCTTTGCCAAATTCTTGGCACCATGCCACATATCTAAGCTGTGGTGAATCCTTTGGTCCTTGTACCTCCCCTTTACAGGATCTACAAAACAAGTACATGCAAAGATGGAAATAAGTCAAATGTTGACTACATGTCAAGTAACAGCTAGGACATGTGGATATGAACTCACCCATCAGGGCACCAATCTGTGAGTGGGCATCTGTGCAGATTTCGATAAGTTTAACTTCATTGACTAGTTGATCCATAGTCAAGATGAAGGCCTCCTTCTCCATCATGGCAGACCGTCTGTCGGTTTGTCTTTTGTCTACTGTGACTACACTGATGATCTCCAATGTGTCGTTTTCCATTGTAGTGTAACTACAGTACTGCGCACAGTGACCCGGTGTGTCGTTTCTGCCATCAGCTAGATATTTAGGACAAGAGAGTCTGTGTTAGATAAAAATACTGCAACATCACTTTCTAGAAATATAAACTGTATGTGTATCACTAACCAAGGACAACAACATCTTTGCCCTGAAGTCTTGAAATCACATCTGCCCTTTTTTCCATCCAGTACTTTTTGATAGAGTCAACACAGTACGTGTCTTGGATGGAGAAAAAAGTGTTTGGGCCAAAAATGCCCATGTTCATAAATCTAAATAGCAGTACAATTTTAGTGTAGTTGTTTCCTGATAGCAGGATGTTGGTGCTCAGCATAAAGTCTCCAGCCTGAAGTCCGTACTTCATCAAGGGCTGTGAAACCCATCGCCACACAATGTGTCCATCAGCACAGCTCTAATGATAAGAACAGATAGATATAACGGCTATAGCAGTTTTATACCAGATAACTTTTTCTTAGAAACGTTTAGAGGTAAGGGTATATGTTGGTGTCCATATGAAGTGTACATTCACATAGTTATTGTCATAACAACAGTGTCACATACCCATTCTAACATGCTTGCAGTGCCTTTCCCTTTGATGTTCACCAGGAATGGTGGATGGCGTTGGCATGCTGCACCGGTCACATTTATTGCTGTGCACCGTTTCACTGGTGGTGTAACAAAGGCCGCAAGGTACTTCAAGCAATCATACACAATCGATGCCTTTGCACCAACAATGTCCTCTGCCTTCTGTACAGTTGGCACATTTGAATCAGCTGGTGAGGCAGTGGAGCTGTCAGGATCTGTAGATGGTTCAGACTCAAAATCTGCAGGGAGGTCGTGTACGGTCTCTTCCAAACCAATGACTGGCAGCGCATCAAAGTTTGGAACATTTGGTAAAGCTCCACCCAACCTGTTTCAGTCAAACAGTACAAAGATGGATTTGTTACCAAAAACAGGTGAACAAACACTTTAATTGCAAAGAAGTGTCTGAAGGAGCTACTCTGCCTCGCAAAGTTGTGGAGAGAAGAACTGGCATGCGAGTCCTTGTATCAACAACATAGCTGACGCATTAAATATTTCACCTATTCACTTTATTCCGCATGCAAACATGGGGGCTGGCATGACACTGTCTTGGAACATCTAATTGGACAATGCACTGGAATGAATAAGTGTTGGTAGTCGTTTCAACTGTATGATTTAAGTTATCTTTTTATAAAATTGTGCCTCGATAATCAAACAGGTTTGTAGAGTATGTCACCAGAACAAACAGGCTGTTCAGCAGTAAAAACTTTGTTTCATGAAACCACATTTCATAAAAATAGAATGGATGTGTATGAAGGCAAGTGGCAGAATGGAAGTTTCTACACATACACAGAAGGGGGAAAAATAAAATGCTTCTGTCAGATCAAGGTGAACAGAATACCAGAGTATAGCTGAGATGGTGAGCCAAGAATTGCTGAGCTATACATTTGTGACTTGATGGTAGTATGAAGTTGCTATACAAGAGACATTAGGAAACGTATCGAAGAGAAAGTGGAGGGATGTACTCTTCATCAGAGCTGTCCTGCTCCTCATAATCAGTATCTGATGCTGGAGGGTTAACTGCCCAGTCAATCCTGATGAGACAAGTCAATAACATAATATATACTGAGATAACTGTCAGGAACAGCAAGGCGGATGAACCCAAACGCAGACAATGATAGAAAACTGAACAATTTATTGAACAAAAAACAAGAAAACAAAAACCCACGAGGGGGTAAAACAAGACAATATACACAGGACCATATAAACACTAAACTGGACTAGACTATGACATTAAACTAGACTTTGACTGAGTAAACACTAATAACATACAATGAACAGACAATAAACTTGGCTTACTCAATATAGCTACAGACAGGAACAGGGCTTGATAACACAGTACGATCACAGACAGAACACTGGGCACAAAGACTTTAAATAGGGACAAAATAACGAGGGGAACAGGTGAAAATGATGATAGGTAAGGGAGCGGGTAAAAAGTGACGAGACAAAGGAAATACATGGTCTAGTATAGTCAATACAGACCACGTATTCCCACACAAAACATTATACTGTCAGAACCCTGCCATACTGGACTAAATACTAAAACAGGACAAGGTTCCGGCAGGATCCTGACAGTACCCTCCCCTCAAGGGACGCCACCTGGCGACCCTCAAGGAGAGACACAAGACAAAACAGACTGCATACTGGACAAGAACCATGAAAACATGACAAAAAACATTAAAGGCAGACAAGCTATGACAATGAATGGGTTAGGATGTAACAATAGGAAAAATAAACAAGGGAGAGGTGGTGGTGGAATGACAGTGTTTATCTTGGGTGGTCCAGGTTGAGTGGAAACGGGTGGAGTTCGAGTTCTTGGCCTTCGTGGTGTAGCCGAAGGCTGGGTCCGTGCAGACCGCAGAGGCTTGGAGGGGGCAACAGAGGGTGGCCGGGCAGAGGGGAACAAAGCAGGGTTTACTGGCTGAGGGGAAACAGGAAACATGACAGGGGGCGCTGCGGCCGACAGCGGAGACGACACAGAGACAGTGACAGGGGGCGCAGCGGGCGGCTGCGGAGACGACACAGAGACAGTGACAGGGGACGCAGCGGGCGGCTGCGGAGACGAGACAGGAACCATGACAGGGGGCGCAGCGGGCGGCTGCGGAGACGAGACAGGAACCATGACAGGGGGCGCAGCGGGCGGCTGCGGAGACGAGACAAGAACCATGACAGGGGGCTGCAGCGGTGGCTGCTCAGACGGCAGGGGCTGCAGCGGTGGCTGCGCAGACGGCTGAGGCTGCAGCGGTGGCTGCGCAGACGGCTGAGGCTGCAGCGGTGGCTGCGCAGACGACTGAGGCTGCAGCGAATCAGATGCCGGGGAGGCGGCAGCTGGCTGAAGAGCCGAGGACCCTTTCTTCCTCTTCTTTTTCTTCGGGCGCGGCGCAGAAAGTGTAATTGAAGGAGGAGGTGTGGTGGGCATGACAGGCTCAGTAGAGGACCCCTCGGAAGGCGACTCCCAGGAGATCCTCCGCTCGCGCTTTCCTCTGAGACCGTCTGGCTGTGCTGAGCTGCCGAGGATCGGGGCGGAGAGAGCCGGGCCCTCCTGCGTCGCCACTCCAATAATTAAACCCTCAGGAATGGGAGGCAGTGGGCTGGACAAAGACCTTGGAGGTGGCGTACCACTATGGTCCTGTTGCTGCTGTTGTTGGGCGAGGTGGTCTACCAGGTCCCAGTAGGGCAACTGTAGCAGACTCTGTCGTTCGTGGAGAGGAGGAGGGTCGTTCAGACCAGCCACCAAATAGGCACTGGCCAGAAACTCGGTGTAACACCCCCTACTACGCTCCACTGCCAGGGCATAGTCCATGAGAGGAAGCTCTCGTTGGGGTGGAAAGGGCGCTCTACCTGAGAGCGTCTGGGTGGAGATGGATCTCCACCACTCCGGGTCTGAGGCGCACAGCATGGCTGAAGGAGCTGTCTGCTGGGTTCAGTTTTGCTGTGATCGTTCTGTCAGGAACAGCAAGGCGGATGAACCCAAACGCAGACAATGATAGAAAACTGAACAATTTATTGAACAAAAAACAAGAAAACAAAAACCCACGAGGGTGTAAAACAAGACAATATACACAGGACCATATAAACACTAAACTGGACTAGACTATGACATTAAACTAGACTTTGACTGAGTAAACACTAATAACACACAATGAACAGACAATAAACTTGGCTTACTCAATATAGCTACAGACAGGAACAGGGCTTGATAACACAGTACGATCACAGACAGAACACTGGGCACAAAGACTTTAAATAGGGACAAAATAACGAGGGGAACAGGTGAAAATGATAATAGGTAAGGGAGCGGGTAAAAAGTGACGAGACAAAGGAAATACATGGTCTAGTATAGTCAATACAGACCACGTATTCCCACACAAAACATTATACTGTGAGAACCCTGCCATACTGGACTAAATACTAAAACAGGACAAGGTTCCGGCAGGATCCTGACAGATAACATTCTTCAACATCAACTCCGCTGATCAAAATACTCACGTGCTATTCCTCAAGTCATTGATGGCTTGTTCATCCAGATGTTCCTCCTCACCAATGCTCATTTCCCCAAGGCTTAGAAACAGCATTATATAAGATAGAATATTAGATAACACAAAATCAGAAACTAGTAACACTGAAAAGCTCTTGGAAGAACCTGCAATCACAGTGCACATTATGACCTACCTGCACTCAAGCCTGGCCAATTCTTCCACACCGGCCGAGCCCTTGCTGGCCTTTTCTGAGGTATGCTTGTCTCTGTAACAGGTTGAACACAAAAAAAAAATGAATGGACCAAAAAATTAAAAGGTAATATGACATTACAGTCTGTGGCAGATATGAAAAATGAGAGGACCAAAAAAATTAAAAGGTAATATGACATTACAGTCTGTGGCAAATATGTGAACTTTTCAATTAGTCATGATAATGATATGTAGTTCACAGTAAAACATGCCTGTGAGGAAACATGTGCAAAGTAGGACCTGAAAAAAGTCAGGCACACTCACTTATCAGAATCACTTGACCCGATGCTTGTTAGAGTGAGATCTGTCAGTGCTGCCCGTTTTTTCATAGGAGTAGAAGACAGTGGTCCTTCATACCTAAAAAAAATTACACAGTTCAACACTGCATGTAGAAATGTTATACCTAATGTCAGAACTAGTTTCAGATCCCAAAATCAGCTGACCAGTCGATCGCCACTGCATAACTTCACCATCACTTTACCTAACATCGTCAAAACTATTGTAGTGGAGTCAAAACATTTGAAGTATTCTTAGCTGCACATATACAAGTGAAACTAGGGACAACATCTATTTACAGTATTTCGTACAGTGGGTACCATTCGGAATTGTCCAGTTTCACACATGATTTTCACGGGACCTATAATGGTCTTTTATTTATATTTTCCCAGTGAACAATGACCCAAACAACCACAAGTAATGTTTTAAGTTGTAATATATTTCAGGCAGCTGTTTGAATCATGGAAAGCGTGAATGAAGTGGCCAGTTCTAAATAGGTATGCTGTCCGCCTGATGCTAATTTAGCAGCATATATCAAGTTTGATTTTCATTAGCAACTAAGTAAGTTATCATTAGTCACAAAAAAACATTGTCTCATTACACCTTGCAATGTTTTCCGTTACGTTCGTGCGTCCATTTGGGGTTCATTATCATCGAAGACATTTCAAGCTTATTAGCTAATGTTACATTTTTGCATCGGCTTGGTAGATAATAGGTGAAAACCGGATCGGTTCTGTGGGTAGAACTAACTATCAAACGCTAACAGCTATGGTTAGCTATCGTTAACATTAGTACGTTTACAGAATTAACAGTTTTTTATACATTTTTTATGTTATAACTTCTTGAAAAAACGACACATATCAAACAAACTTCTAGCGAAATACTAACAGCATCTTACTAACCAATCCAAAAGAAATGTTGCAAGTTCGGAGTCGAACCTCATTTCCTTCATGTCCAATAACTGTCTCCAGCGATGAAACGCAGTGCCAATATTTACTCTTGTTCGGTTCCTTTTTTTATCCGATTTTATTTGCGCCTCCGATCGCGGTTTTTTTCCTGCAACAGGTGGGAATGGTGGTGGTGGTGGTCTCTTGCCAAGTGCTTCAGCCATTCTTCCTCTCTCTTACCTGAACTGAAATGTAGTAGTGGGCGTAGCCAGACCTTCAATACAGTCTGTGGGCGTGACGTCTGAGGCTGAGACTATAGTGGGCTGTACTTTCCACACGTGCGAGTTATTCGTGTATTGCAGTTTGGCTGGCGGTTATGTACGTGTCCCGCATACCGCCTCCCATGGCCGAAACTGGTATTACCACACCAGTCGGGCTGTAGCTAGTAATTTAGCATGCTAATTCTGATTGTTATCTCTGCAGCACTATACCTTGTCATTTTTTTAATTACATCTTCGCCATTATTTCTTCTCATTCTATTGATGCGTGTAGCTCATTTTTAAAAATATTTTACCTCAATTCTTACAAATGGCACCTTTAACCTGTCTCAAATGATGTGATACAACCAATATAAGCCAGTTCACTGTCATATACAGTAGTGCATGTTAGGCTGTATACTGTACAATGAACAAATTGTATGGCCCTGAACATTATGCTTTCCTTTTGTTACAGTACTGACTGCTTTACAGTTTTACAGTATCACAGAAACAAATGACAAGTTTGTGAGATGCAGGGTACAGTACTGCAAATATAGGTGTAAAAAGATCATCTCTCAAAAGTACATTTTTTCTTGTTCATGAACAAGACAGTCAAAATGTTGCCATGTTGTCAATATACCAAGTGTGCACAATTATATGTGTCAGTATTTTTTGATGTAAACTGTGGATGAATTTACATTTTCAAATTTTTTTCTGTAAACAAATTACACAAATTGTGATTTTGAAAAAAATTACAGTACAAATAAAAAAATTACAAAAAATTCAGGATTCACTTGACAGGAATTGATCGATTCAGTTTACATTTACAAAAAACCCATAGAAAATATGCTTCATGCTTATAGTAACAGATTATGACACATATGGTCAACAATTTTGCATGACATGCCTTGCACAATGAACTAATTCCAAAGTGTTTTGAGGTATAAGACTATTCAACAGAAACCAGTATAATGTATTTTTATGAAAATTAAATTGAAATTGCAAACATCAGACATTTTTACATAATCATCTGCTTGATTGTATCAAAGCCTTTGTAATTTGTCCAAAGCAATGAGAGTTACACTGTAAAAATGTACTCACTGAGAACTATATGTTTGAACAATGTGTTTTCTATTTTTTGGTGTAGTGTTTACTCACTGTTTGATAGTGTATATAATTTCGATCACTTTGTTTATGGATTGAGACCAGTGTTTGGTTTTGAAGACAGGTAAAACTGTTTTGAGAACAGTGCTTGGTTTTGAACACAGGTAAAACTGTTTTGGAGGGAAAGTTTCATTTTGCAAGAGGAGTCAGAGGTTTTGCAAATAGTGCTTGAAGATGAGATTTTGTGTTTAATGTTTTCAGAAAATGGAGCAAGGTTTCAAAAATTGTGTTTTAGCAATTGAGAAAAACTGTATTATTATGATTATGATGATTATTATTTTTTAATAAAGTAAATTATTTTTACAATACAGACAATTTACTTATATACAGTGCCCATAAGGGGAGGGGGATTAAAGCACCACGTACAGTGTAACACATAACATAAGACAAAATAACAGACAGATTACAGAGGGACAAGACAGTTGACACAAGAATGTATTATTGATGGTTGAGTAGAATGATCTTGAGGTTCACATTCGTTAGTCACGGTTAGGGTATATTTATCCAATGATTGATGTTGCAAGATTTCTTGGATTTCCAGTTTTGGAGAACTACTTTCTTAGCGACAGCTAGAGAGACGAGCAACGGATTCCTGTATTTTTGCGGGATATGGATTTCAGAAAAGTCGCCAATGAGACAGAGTGTTGGAGATAATGGGATTCTGTGACTCAGGACGATGGATAGTGTCTTAGTGACTGTATCCCAAAATGATTGAACTGGTTGGCATTGCCACAGGGCGTGTAAATAGTCATCTATGCTACCTAAAGTGCATTGTGAACAAATATTGGTGTTGTGTAGGCCCATTTTGAACATTTTACTTGGGGTGATGTGAGTTCTGTGAATGACTTTATATTGTATAAGCTGCAGGTTTGTGTTATTGGTCATGAAAAATGTGTTCCTACAGTACTCAGGGTTTGAAGAAAAGGCGGTTTCCCACTTGGTTGTTGGGAATGTTATTGTTGTGTTTTGGTTGGAAATCATTGTATATAGCTGGGAGGTTAATTTTTTGAAGTTATTAATTTTCATAAGTTCTTCTATAAGTTGAGATGGTTGTAATGTGTTGTTGATAAGTCTGGTTTTGTGTTTAACTCTAAGTCTAAGTTGTTGATATTGAAGGAATTGTTCTTTCCCAACCCCATATTTCTCTGTGAGTGTGTCAAATGACATGAAGTGGTGGTTCTCAAATACATGGTGAAGATGTGTGATTCCTTTATGTGCCCATGTCGGGAAAAAAGAGGTTTATTTTGAATCATGAATTCTGGGTTGCCAGAGTGGGGTAAACTTGTTTAATTCTAGTGATGATTTTGTGATTTGATTTGTTTTCCAGAGTTGACTGGATAGTAATGCATTGGTAGAGATTGGATTTTTTAATTGATTGTGAGAGGAAGGGGAGGTCTGAAATTGGGATATTTATGCATTGGTTTTGTTCCAATTCTAGCCATGGGTAATTATACTTGTGTATATTGATCCATTTAACTAAGTACTGTAATTGATTTGCCAGGAAGTAATGATGGAAGTTTGGAGCCTCAAGCCCACCCATGTGATTTTTTATTTTTTAGTGTTGAGAGTGAAATTCTGGGTTATTTATTTTTCAAATAAAATTGAGTTGTTAAAGAATTAAGAGTTTTTAACCTTATCTGTAGGAGTGATGGGGATCATAAAAAAAGGTAATTTGAGGTAGGTTTTTCATTTTTACAGCGGCTATTCTTCAGATTAATGTTTATGGGGTGTTTAGACCAGCGTTTATATTCGTCTTCAATTTTCTTAAGGAGGGGAGTGTAGTTGAGAGTGAAAAGCTCTGACAGCCTGGGGGAAATCTGAATCCCTAGGTACTTGATATTGCCTGTGTGAAGGTGGAACGAGGGGTCCTGAGCTCCAGAATCCCATGCATCATCTGATAGTGGTAGTAAAAATGGCTTGTTCCAGTTGATAGTGTAATGTGAGACAATGGAGAATCTACTGATAATATTGAACGATTCTGAAGTGACACTCGTGGGTTCTGTAAATATAGTAAAAAATCATCTGCATATAAACTGATTTTGTGTTGTACATTGTCTACATGAATTCCTTTGATTATGGTGTTTTGTCGTATTGCTGCTGCGAGAGGTTCAATGAAAATGGCATAGAGGGAAGGCGAGAGAGGACATCCCTGCCTGGTGCCCTGATGCAGTGTGAAACTCTGTGACGTAATTCCGTTGGTGGTGATGGTGGCCCTGGGTGATGAATACAGTATTTTAATCCAGTGGATGAACGACTCTCCAAAACCAAACTTGTGAAGTGTATTGAATAAAAATGACCAGTTTACCTTATCGAAAGCTTTTTCTGCATCAAGTGAAATGATAATTGTTTTCTGTTGTCTTTCTTGTGATATATTAAATAGATTAAAAAGTCTACCGACATTATCTGTAGCATGTCTATTTTTTATGAAACCTGTCTGTTCTGGATGAATGAGTGTGGGGGTGACTGTTTCTATTCTGGTTGCTAATGCTTTGGTGATAATTTTCAAATCAGTATTTAATAGTGAGAGAGGTCGGTAGCTTGAGGGATGAGATGGATCTTTGTTGGGTTTTAGTAGTAATGTCATGGCTGCTGTATTCATGTGTGTGGGTATGGTGAATAAAGTTTTAATTTCTATAATTACCCTTTTAAATAGTGGTGATAATATGTCTCAAAAGTGTCTGTAAAATTCAGCTGGTAATCCATCTGGCCCGGGAGATTTATTGCTAAGAATTTTATTGAGTGCTTTAGTTAGTTCATTAAGGCTTAGGGGTGCATCAAAAAAGTGTCGATTTCTGATTGAGTAGGTTGGTGAGTGGGGGAATAGAGATTGCTGTAGAAATTTCTAAATATATTATTTATATCCTATGGGTTTTGGTTAATATTTCCTGTGGTGTCCAAGATGGCTGGGATGATTGATTTCTCTTTCTTGTATTGGAGTAGATTTGCTAAATATTTACTGTTTGCTTTGTTATTGTATTCAAACCATTATATTTCAGTTGCTGAATTTGAAATTGTGTTTTTTTCATATGATATCATCAATTTGTATTTGAAGTTCTTTTAATTCCTTCAGTTTCCCATAACAGTAAAGGTGAGGTGTCTGGAGAGTCGTTCATTTCCTGAAAGAATGCCCACTCTCGCCTTATAAGGGTTGTAAAGCTGGGGTCTTCTAATAGTGAGGTATTGAAGCACCATAAAGTTGAAGTTTTAGCCTGTGTTTGGGTATTTATAGACAGAGAGACAGGGGCGTGATCACTAATTACAATAGGGTGGATTTTGTTATCTGATATCTTGGTTATTAGGGAATTGCTGATGATGAATAAGTCAATTCTAGATGAACATTGTTGAACTGTAGAAAAGTATGAATATTCCCTTAAAAAAGGGTTCCTCATTCTCCAACTTTCGCTAAGGCCGTTGTCCTCCATATATTGCTTTATTATGTCAGTGGAGTGCCAATTTCTTAAGTTGCCAGAGGTGCTTGAGTGGTCAATTGTGGGATTGATGACTGTATTGAAGTCTCCTGCTATGATGAGGTTGTTTGAATTTGATAGTATTGAGAAGAGATTGTGGAAGAAAGATGGATCATCATTGTTAGGGCCATAAATGTTTGCCAATGTAAATGTGTGATTTATAATTGCATTAATAATGATGAATCTATCGTCTGGGTCCATAATAGATTGGTTATGTGAAAAATGAATATCTTTATTTATTAAAATAGAGACACCTCTTTGTTTGCTGTTAAATGTTGAAGAGTATATGTTGTCAAATTATTTAAAGTTAAGATATTGCAATTCTGTGTCTGTTAAATGTGTTTCTTGAAGGAAGCAAATATCAGCCCTCAATTTTATTAGGTGATTGATTACTTTAAGTGTTTTGGTTTGGTTACGAAAGCCGCGTACATTCCATGTTATCAAGTTAAGTGGTTGCATGTGTGTATGTCAGGTATGTCAGAGTTGTGAGCTAGCTCGTACACTGCATGAAAAGAGGTGTATCCGTACTAGGAAACTCCTGTAAACACCACTGATTTTCGGAAGTATCTACTAGTTCCACTGAGGGTAAACTTCTAATTCCACCAAGTTAGGAAACTCCCGTAATGATACCAATTCGGATGTATCTTGCTGAGGGGATATTCCTGTGGTATATGCAGCCATTTGTTGCCATGGCAAATAATCCCATTGAAGATTTTGTCAGGGGACATTTTCACACCTGCAGAGGTTCTGGGATTTCACACCTTTGCACAATTCTAGTGTCCCCATTGGTGTTTAATCTCAACACTTATTGGTTGCTTTTAAAACCCCCTCTCAAAACTCTGACAACTATTGGGACACAACTTTGAAACTTTCCATTTGAGATTATATGATTGGTTACACTTTGTATTAAGCCCAACCCAAGCCCTCATAGCTTAGTGACTTGATTGGTTATTTGCCTGCTATGCAGATAGACAACAATCCCCCACCCACTATATATTCATATACACCCCAAAACCCTTAAAAAAATAAAAAACTTGAATTGAGTTTGAAATGTTTATTTAATAAAAAACTGAACAATTCACAATTGTCACAATCACAAAATAATATTATACACAAATATTAAAAGTTGCATACATAAACAATACTATTTAAACTCATAAATATACAGATAGAGAAAGCAATATTAGAGTAAAATAAAACAAAATAAAAGCAACAATGAAAACTACATTCAAAGCAGTACAATGTAATGTAGCAGTGGCGGCTCGTGACTGCTCATCCGAGGGGTGCAAATTCAAAATAAGTGTTCGGAGTGTCATGTGTGTTACTTGTGTTTTTAAAATGTTTTTGTTGCTTCATGTAAACCAGTGGCGTGCACAGGGGAGGGGCCGCAGGGGCTCAAGCCCCTGCCCCTTTTGTCTCAAAATGTAATGTGCCCCTCTCCACTAATAGTAAATAATAATGATTATTATTATAAATATTATTATGAATAACAATACGCATCTATATACAACTGCCACTAACATTAATAATACAAAAATAATATAATGTTTTATCCTTTGGCGGAGGTGGGGCGGTAGGCGGAGTTTCCTTTGCAGCACGCACTAGCAGTAGCCGCGAGTCTTCAAAAATAGCTACACGAGCGTCACGAGCAGCAGGGCAGCAGGTAAGCTAATAGGGAAAATAGACATTTATCCTACATGCTGCTACTGTAAGGTTTGCGACAGCATGTGAGTTATGCTTAACTAATTCGTAAAACTAGATTTCAGCTGCTTTCTGAAAATGTTCTCATACTTTCTGTAATGTTTTCATCGAAGGCCAATGTTACGTTACATCCTCGTGTTATTAGTTTGGAGAAATTCATCTAGTGCAATGAAATCTAAGACCATGTCCATCTCTAAATTGTAAGGATGGAACTTATCATTGATTTCATGGTAATGCTTTACATGAATGCTGTATAAGTGCAGTTATTAGGTTCATGTTAACATGTAGTTAAAAGCTCTTACTGATCAAATATCATCGCGAGCGCAGCCTGATTCTTGTTGTTTACCTATTTAATGTAAAAGATTGTACTTAACACAACAAACAATACATCATTAGAAAGGTCTAAGGCTCAAGCGTTTGTATTCGACCTTTATATTATTTAAAAAAAAAATAGAGAAAGTAATGTCTTCATTTGTGTCACAAGTTATGAAAATGAAAATCGGACTACATACCTGTAAAATGAAATATGACCCGCGGTCGTCATGAAAGCACTTCACAAAACAACATTTTTCGGGGCTTCTGGTTCAAAGGCATGCATGTTTGGAAACATATTGATTGATTTTATATGTTTACTTCTAATTTCTAAAGAAAAGAGTAATATTTATTCAATTTTTATTCCAAACGCGGTGATATGAGCCACTGTTGAACTGACCTTTACACGAGTCTGTTCATTCATACGTGACGCCTGAGGGCGCCCTCGTGCACCATCGCGCAGAGACACTTTAGAATTGACACACGAAGAACGCTGCGGTCCGATTCAGAATTTACACTTTTAAGGGCATTTATCTACCCTGCTGCCAATAACATGCAAATAAAGATGTTCTGATGGATAAAACAAGAAGACAATAAACTTAATCAGAATTATATATGGTATATCTGTGTTGTTCCGTTCATGTTGGGTATTTTCATAATGCAGTATATTTATTTATTATAATGCAACACTTTAGCACTGCAGTATACCAAAAAGAAAGAGTGTATTATCTGTTTCATTTTGCGATCTGAAGCCACATCAGCTCAAAACACTTGATCTGCTATAAAGTTTGTTTGGAGCAAAAATATTAATCCCACTATTTGTCGTGTTTTGATGGTGTGCTAAACTAACAAAGTGGTGTGTTTTAGCTATGAAAAATAGGTTTTAGGAATAATTTCAAATGGTTAAGCTTATTGTTTCTTTTTTGTAAGTGAGACATTTAATCAAAGAAATAAGCAATTAAAACACTGTGATAGACCGGTTAACTTGCTGATTTAATGATAGCTAACACTTATGCTGAGTTTACACCAAACGCGGTTTGGGCGTCAAAATCGCGTCTACCGCGCGTGGTTTGCCGCTTGAACAATTTGGATGCATTCGCGCGTGTAGAGCGGAGTAGACGCGCGGAAAAACCAAGCATTTGACGCGCGTCAGAGGCAAACTCCGCTTCTTGTGGGAGGGGCAAGTGCTATGCGGTTGTCTGTTTGCAAAATGACTGATGTTGATTGTGCATTTATCGAGAGAGTTACCAGTTTGTATTTGGTAACCTTACTATGGGGAAAATAAACGACACGGGTCGATAAACGTCACGTGACTCAAAAGTGAAGTGTGTATTACAATTACCAGGTTGCCCAATGTCCTCACTGACACTCTTCCAAGCGAGGTCCTTTTTATTCCTGTCTCCTCTATAGAAATAAGAACTTGTGTCGTATAGCTCCGGGTGTCTGCTTATGGACAATATCAAGCCTTGGTTGAGTGAGTGACTCCGGGAGGGGCTGCCACCACAGCAGTAAGCAGGCTCCTGATTGGTTAACGCGGCGCGAAATTCCGCCAAAGTTCAAATTTTTCAACTCGGGCGTCAGCCGCAAATTCGCGTGAACCGCTAGATGCACAAAAAGCACCATTCGCGCTTACCGCGCACAACGCTCAATTCGCGCCTTTCGCCCGAGCTTCACGCGCGAAAGAGGCGGAAACGCGTCTTCCGCGCCGCGCCGAACGCCTCTTCCGCGCCGCGGGACCTCTTGACGCGCGTCAACGCGTCTTCACATTGAAATCACTCGCGCTTCACGCCCTTACCGCGGTCGGTGTAAATGCAGCATTATACATATACACATATAAGTCCTCAAAACTTCATTCTCGCTGTTTTGTTTGCGAAAGTAAATAATATTTTCCTAACTTGCCTATTTTAGTTTGATGTGTTATTCATTTGTTACAACATTATTTAAATAATGCCAAGGAAAGAAAGAATAAAAACACCAAAGTAATGAATACATTTGATTGTTATTTGACGTAAAAAAAATTATGCCCTTTTAAGTCCATCAGCCCCTGCTCCTGAGGAGGTCTGTGCACGCCACTGATGTAAACCATGTGCATCACGTGTTTAGTCAAAACACGTGATGCACATACACGCAGAACACATATTTTGAAATTGGGAACCACACAAATGACTGGCTATATACATGTTGTGACAAACTTTGCATCGAGTGCTCACAAAAAAAGAAGTCACCAGCTGCCACTGTAATGTAGTAAATATCTAAATAAAATGAACAACAACTATACTGATCTTGCTTTAAGAAATCAGTACTACACTGCAAAAAATGACTCTCTTACATAATATTTCTACTGAAAACGAGACAAAAATACTATTTAAAGCTTTTTCTTGATGAACAAAATGACCTAAAAAAATAAGTCTAGTTTTAGACAAAATAAATAAATGCACACAATTTAAGTGAATTTGTGCTTAAAACAAGCAAAAATATCTGCCAATGGTGTGAGAAATGAAAAACTTAATTCAAGCACAATTTTCTCACCCCATTGTTAGATATTTTTGCTTGTTTAGGCACAAATTTACTTAAATTGTATATTTTTGTCTAAAAACTAGACATTTTCTTAGGTAATTTTGGTCATCAAGAAAATACATCTTGATTTAAGAATTTTTAGTTTTTCTACTAAAAACAAGATAAAAATCCTAAGTTAGAAACTGATTTTTTGCAGTGTAGATTCAATTGCAGAGCTCGGTCTTGGAATTATTCAAGAATTTCTCACTGTAAAACCTAAAAGTTAACTAAACTCAAACCATTTAAGAAAACCGGTTGCATTAAACCATTTAAGTTTTAAAACACATAGATTTGAGTACTGTGAACTTAAACAAATTGAGTCACATGCAGTTATGCACTTATATTTAAGTTCACACTAACTAAATATAAGTGCATAATTGCACAAGACTTAAGTTCACAGTACTCAAATGTATGTTTTTTAAAACTTAATGGGTTAAGGCAACCGATTTCCTTAAATGGTTTGAGTTAAGTTAACTGTTAGGTTTTACATTGTAAAGCATATACTTGTCAGCAAAGGTTACGTTGATGCACCCTCATCTGGACAGACATCTCTTTGGAAATATAAAAGTACATATAAGTATTTGGCATAATACTAATACACATTTACGTATACACATACACACACACGACAAATCAAATGACATAGAATTAAAGTTGTACATTTTAGAAAGTTTACATTAAACCAGTGGTTCTTAACGTAATTCCTGGAGGCCCACTGCCCTGCATGTTTTGTATATCTCTTTTATCTGACAGACGTAGTTCAGTTCATGGAGATCCCTTCTAATGAGCTGATGATTTGAATCAGGTGTGTTAAATAAGGGAGACATACAAAATGTGCAGAGCAGTGGGTCTCCAGGAATAACGTTAAGAACCACTGCATTAAACTGTACAAAGATACAACAATATATGATCAAAGAACTTCTTAATATACATCTTCTTACTTAATTTTCTGTGTTGATGTCCTCAAGAGTCTCTGTGTTGTTCTGCAGCTTCATTACAGTAGGTAACTTCAATATAGTTGTCTATCAAACACAGAATAAAAAAAATAGAATCACATATATCATAACACATCTATTTACGATTTAACCTCTTTAATTTAATAATTTAATTATTAAACTTACATCATTTTGGCCAGATTGCAGTGACATCAATTTCTTCAGTGTCTGGATCAGTCTGATGTTTTAGCTTTCACTGTTACTTCATTATATTTCTCTGGCAAACACAGAATTAAAAATTAAAATCACATATCACAATACATCCGTTTACTATTTAACATGTTTGATTTTAATTTAATGTAATCATTGAATGATTAAACATACATCATCTTTACCCAGAAACCTCTACATCGTCCACAAAGTTGACCACAGTGTACATGACCTCTGTAAACACAAACATGAATAGACTTCATATTTAAAAAGACGAAGAACAGCAAACATATAACGTTTAAATATATTATGACTCCAAGCTTCTTTACAATTAGCATCTAGGTTCTCTCAAAAGTGAAGCTGGCTTTGTTACAAATCAATATAAAGCTATTAAAACAGTCTTGAAAAATAAGCAGCATCTACCAGAACTGAATGAGCTTTTAAAACAACAAAAGAGTGTCTGTATCATTTAAAATAGCAGAGAGACACTTGCTAGCTGCTAACATTTCAAACACACGAGTTACTGTTGTTTTGTTTGTTTTAATCAAATAACGTCTCATCTTGGCTTCTTTAAAGTTTTGTTTTTAAAAATGTAAAAACATCGAATTGATTCTTTTAACAGCCCGGTTTGAATGTTACTTCGCGTATTTCTAACCTCATGTTTACCGCTGTGTACCACGTATAACCTTAATGTTTTACTGTTTGTAGGGATGGCTGACGCGAAACAGTCGTTCCGAAGCTTTGCGAGATCCCGAAGCGCAGATGTGTCGAAACACTGATCCGAAGCGTGATTCAAAACACCCATGTCACGTGACTATGACCAAACGAAGCCTCGAAGTGTTTCACCAAGGGTGGGTTGCACCAACAAGGATTAAATTAAGCAGAGTTTAGAGCTAATCTAGGGTTTGTTGATCTCAGTTTAATTTTAATTCGAGTTGTGTTGCACCACTTAAATTTAAACACAGATTAACAAATCTTAGATTAAAACTTTAAACTGTATTAAACCCTTCATCTGCTATTTATTTTGTCCGCCATTTTGAATTTTCCGGTGTAATTAAACAGCAACAATGTTGACGTTGTCATTCAAAAAGGAAATAAACAGTTTATGCAAGCAAAGGTAATGTAATTTTTGTATTATAAATCACCTACATAAACCGGTTGGGTAATCAAAAGGTCTGATTCAAATAAAAACATTTGACGATCTTTTAAAACAATTGTATTGATTAACAGATCAGGAAATATTGGGACAGGAAATATCGCAAAGCTCAGATATTGTGATATAATGAACAAGATTGGCGACGCATTTGTCATGAAGCGCCACCGTGTGTCCGTTCATTCACTGTCCTTCGTCTAACTGGAGCGCGCGTGACAGATGAGAAGCACATACGAGCAGCGGTAGCTGTCACCGGTGCTGTAAATAATCTTTTTGAGCCGCCAAACTCACTTTGTTGACACATTATAATAAATGCATCTTTGAATAGCGCCACCACGCGTTTGTTTCTAATAATTTAGCCAGACATTTAATTGTTAAAAAAACATATTTAAACCTCCTCATATGCAAGTTTAAAGTTAATCCCTCACTGAGATTTAAAACAGAGTTTAAAGTAATGGAGCAACAGGATTAAAGATAATCTAGGTTTACTGTCAAATTTAAACTTGGATCAAAATGGCAGTTTAAATGTAACCCTGATTATTTTTAAACAGGTTTAAAGTTTGGTGCAACAGAATTATTAAATAAGCTTTGATTTAAACCAGATTTAGGCCTAATCCTTGTTGGTGCAACCCACCCCAAGTGTTTCATCAGGTGTGGTCTGCCGAATCAGCGTTTGATTGGCACAGTCGGGAACAGACAACACAATCGCACATCTGTATAAAAGTGAAATAAACGCATATTGACCTTCTGGGTTTTTGTGAGAGGAGTTTTTCAAAGGCTGGAGAAATTATCTGTAAAAAAGAAGTAGGCTAAGTCCTTCCACACACAGCAGAAATGTATATGTGACATGGTGGCTTGATATATTTTATTAATTTCTTATTGTTTATGTGGTATTTATCTCTATTCAATTTATTTATTAAATAGACCAGCTTATAGTTATTGACAATGATGAGCCTAAAAGCTCATGTAGTTGTCAAACAGATGTTAAAACAACAACAAAAAATATGTAACTTAATCGTGACACGGTAATAACAATGCGTTTCCCGGGGTTCGATCCAAAGGGCTTTTGCATAAGAGTCGAGGACACTATCCACTCTCCCACCTGATCACTTGTATTGATTATACAACATGTGGGATACAATTTGTCAGCGCTCGTCTAAAACCTTAGCTGTGTCCCAATTCAAGGGCTGCAACCTTATGAGCATTCGACCTTAAAAGATGAGCACTCGGTCTTTCAAGGTGGAAGCCTCAGAAGTTCGCGAAGAGAACTGAAATGAGACGGTCTAACCTTCGGAGGATCCATAATTAGCGTCACCTGCTGCACGCGCCCGCCTGCACGTTTCTGACTTATTAAAATAAATATGACATCAGAAAAATTATTAATTTATTTTAGAAATATGGCACGTTGATGTATATTAAACTATTCAACAGTTTACCAAATTAATCAACCTCATAAATATACGCAACATAAAAAGAATATTATTAACACAAAACATAACTTATAATACTAAAACAGTGACAAGAAAAAATGTTTTCTGATAAATACACTTTTATTTAATAAAGGTTTTAATTGTTTATTTTAGAATATCCACCCATTATATGCAGCCGTTGCAGACGCGCAATGACTCTTGGGATATCCTCGGCTGTTAAGGATCCATTCGTTCTATCCTTAACATCGCGGAGAAATGAGGACGCATTTTGAGGCTTCATTCTAAGCATCCTTTGAAATGGGACGGCCTTACTGGCCTCAAGTCGCGCTGCTGTGACGCAATCGGTCTTAAAATACGTCCTTAGAAGGTCGCAGCCTTTGAATTGGGACACAGCACTTGTCAAGGCTGCTCTATGGCAATACGTGCAAATGACCACTAGGTGTCACTGTGGAGGCGGTTTCGATCCATGTTTCGAAGCCTCGACACAATTGATTCAACTGTTTCAGTGTTTCACGAAGCCTCGCTCTGCCCATCACTAACTGTTTGTGCTTTAAATTCAAACAGTTCTAGTATAAAAACAAAAACGAATCATAGTAAATAACATAATATGAACAAATAGGCAACCGATCAGCGCGATGCAGACAAATGAATTAAATCAAACTTACCTTACTGTTAATGAGCAAATAAGAGATGGAGTAGTCCAGGCAGTAACGGTTCGCGATTTTGAATTTTCCTGTCAAGCCCATAGGTTGAGCAGTCGCACCTGAAGGGTGGGGGCAGTCAGATGAGTGGGTGCAGGTGCATTCTGGGAAATGTAGTCCTTTTCTTAAATATACTTTTTTATAATCCGCATTTTCACACTATGCATTGTTCTTTATACTTGATTATTAATAAAAAATAACAAATATTTTTATAAAGTTTATTACGTTTACAAAACATGTTTAGTTGACAAACATGTTAAGTTATTTTGAATAATGCTCAGATTTTCTTAAATATAAAATCTTTTTGAATCGGCACCTTCTTGATGAAATACAAAACTCTTTAAACATGCCTTAGGAATTATCTCTGGGTTTAGTGGATTAACTGCTCATCATTGGAAACATTGAACGTATACCTAAATGAATTCTTACTTAAATATAAGTAAATATAAACTAATGCTGAGTTAAGACATGTAACTTACTGAACTTACTTAACTACAACATGAACTCAAATTAATTTATTGTAAATGACTGCATTAACTAACAATGCAAAACATGTCATGTCGTAGTTAAAGGATAATTCCGGTATTTAACACTTTGGGTCTCATTTCTGGTTTGTTTTGGATGAACTACAGTGATGGACACAGAAATTTTGACAAAGGGTCGTGTCTTGAGTTTTTGACTTGTTTAGAAGCGTCTCTTGACTGCTTCAGAATGGAAGTCAATGGCCATGCACAAACATGTCATTAAAACAACACTTAACGTTCATTTTCAAAACTGTACTACTCACCGAGTGATGCGTGGTGTTCGTTGTTGTTTAAAAACAAGTTGTGAAGCGAAATACAGTTTCTGTCGTGTTTTATTTGGCATTTTGTAAAATTCCATTGATTCCATTCCATTGTAAAATTCCATTGTAAGACTCATTGCTCGCTGATATATCACTCCGCCACTGGGAAACAAAAAAGGGTATGTTTACATGTGGTTGTAGTTTTTTCGCTCGGTTTCTCTCAGAAGAAATATTTCCCATATTTGTAGGGCTGGACCAGAATATTTGAATATTTGTTCCGTGGGTTGACATTCGATTTTCAGTTTTGAGATTCTCATATAGTAATATTTCACAGCGTTAATGCAGAGCTTTTGCCAAGCAGGAAGTGCGCTTCCCGCTCCCGCTCTATAGGTGGCACAGAGAGACCAACATCCATAGCCAACAGCCACCAAACGCCACCAGTGGAAGAGATCGCCTCGAACGGAAAGCACGCTTCCTGCTTTGGTATTCACGCTAATAGTGTTGTAAATAACGTCCAGTTTCTTGCAAAAACTGATTGATTTGCTTTACAAGACGTCAATATGTCACACGGAGTTATGGGGGATTACTGTTGTATTGGATATATGCTTTAACTCTTAAAGTGTGCGGATCGGTTGACTTGCATGACGGAGCACTGGGGTTTCTGCAAAATATCTTCTTTATTGTTCTGCTGATGAAAAAACATATTGGATGATGTAAGTGTTATAAATAAACTTAATTTGGAAAGTATGCTACCGTTTTATTAGTTTGTTGAACTTCGTTCATTTATTTTCGTTGTTTTATTTAAATAGCCTACCCTTTACGTTGTCAGTAATTACTGTGCTGTTAATTTCTGATACGGGAATGTTTGTTTGTTAGAAAAATGTAAGGCTACCTTATTAAAAGTGCTCTTGTGTTTTGTTTCACTAATGCTGTTCTCGCAGGACGCGTGACAGGCATGCCGAGTGTGCTAACGCTTCAGACTCAAATATAGAGCGGAAGTATATACGCGGTTGTGAGGTATCTGAAAAAATAGTTCCACTATAGCAAATAACACGGATTGAAATCATACATTGCGCCAATATATTTGTTTTTAATCATCAACGAACACCACGAACCACTCGGTGAGTAGTACTGTTTTGAAAATGAACGTTAAGTGTTGTTTTAATGACATGTTTGTGCATGGTCATTGACTTCCATTCTGAAGCAGTCAAGAGACGCTTCTAAACGAGTCAAAAACTCAAGACACGACCCATTGTCAAAATTTCAGTGTCCATCACTGTAGTTCATCCAAAACAAACCAGAAATGAGACTCAAAGTGTTAAATACCGGAATTATCCTTTAATGATGACTCTTCAATAGTTTATGATTAGGATATGCTGTAACTCAGCATTAGTTCATGTTAAAGTAAAAATACATGTATGTCTTTTTTCACTGTGATATATGGACCCTTATTATATTATAAAGTCCCCATCTCTTTTGTTTAAATTGATTGATTGAAGACAAACATTATAATATGTGGTCTGACTTTGTGCAAGCATGCATTATCATATGCTAAAAGTTACCTCTTCAGATAGACTAGAACATTCATTGGTGCCCGAACATTTTCCTTACAAGGGCCAAACCTGACTGAGGGCCGTGGGCCAAAAGTAAATGTTGTTGTGTTATATTAAAATTAAAGTTGCCCTGATAACCCCTAATTTATAATTTTCTAATATTTTAAAAATAAATAAGCAAACATTACTCTGTTTATGCATAACTAATGCAGTTTTATTTTCCAAGGCTTTTTGTAGAAAAAAGAAATCGTTTTGCCAATCAATTTTAAATATCTTTTTCTCTGTGTGCCACTGCCGCAACCCTTCGTGATGCATTTTATACACCTTCAAGTATGCATGAAAAATAAAAAAATTAAAGGTCTTTTGTGGTCCAACTTTGGGCACCTCTGGACTAGAAGTACAGTAGCTGACAGGTATCTGCAGATATGTTTACCCGAGTTTGTCAGTCTGTTTCACCCAACATGTTTTGCATCCACATGTGAAAGACTGTCTTTTAGATTATGGACCTGTCTATTGATAATTTTGTTTCTATTTTAAAAGATTTAATGAAATGTTAGGGTAGAATTATAATAACAATAGAAACAGTGAACTTCAAATCATGAGACATCAGCAAAAATAAGCAGCTTTCCATTTCACTGACTAATTTATCAACATCCTAGCTAGCAAAAATGTGTTACATGATGTTATTTGAACGGCTTCTTTTAAACGATGTATGCAGCATTGAGACATACGTGCACAATATTCTGACCTAGGGCAGTTGGAGACATGTTTTCAAAGTGTTGGAAATATATATTCTGAAATAACATTTGTTGCATTTCTCTTGAGTCAGAGACAAAATATTAAAATGGTAATGGACTCTATGCACGGCGGTGCTTGACGTATTTCCGGTGAAATCTCAGGATGCTGGACTACATCCGCCAGTCATAGAGCTCAATGATATTCAGGAACGTTGGTTGCCAAAATAGCCAAAATAACACTGCAAATTTTGTTGATGGTTGTTTAATTTACATAGAAATAACTTATACTTCACATTTAATACCATAATGACATTTAAACGTATGAAAGTATATTTTTATAGACGGGAGAACCGAACTTCTAGCCCCACTGGTGTGTGTCATAGTGTTTACAGCATTAGACTCAAGCATGACAACTTCTACACTGCTACCCTGTACTGTATCTGCATTAACACTAGTTTTAGAAAGAAATTGCACTGATAACAGTGCTATTCATCTGTTGTTGATATACTTATGAATTTTGTATAATTGTTATCATCAGTACTAGCGAAGATAACATACAAGCAAAATGTTAGAACAGTAAAAAACGTGTATTTTGCGCATTTATGCTTTATTAATAACACATGCAAAAGACAAATAGAAAATTCATATCAATGACAACAAGAATAACTTCAGAGAAAAATAAAACACACACACACAACAAACTAAATACACGGGGTATTAAAATAAACAAACAGCACAAGAAATAAACAAATAATGGAATAGATTTCTTAAATGGACTTTACCATAGTCAATAGTTCTTTTTGCGTTGTTATTTATATCCTATAAAGTTCCAAGATATGACTCAAAAATATCCAAGTAAAAATGTTTTGACAATCGACGTGAATATACAAAAAAAAGGTATTAAACGTCACATTTAATATAAGTCCTGCTGCAGTTCGTGTTGCTTTTTCCTCATATAGCAGTGAGATTTCATTTACGTCTTTTAATTTACCTGACACTTTAAGATAACATTACAAAGACATTAATCCTGAATCATAAAAACAGCACAATGTAAGCTCTGCTAGAATGATGAACATATCATAATGATTACAGAGATAAGACGACTAGCAACCTTTCTCGAGTTTGCACATCTGGACAATTCTTCACACATCACAGGTTGTAAATTTGGGTAAATCCAGCAAACAACGAGTAAATTTAGCGATTCTGCCGTCACTCCGCTTTAAATCTCCCGTACCGGAAACTGAAGAGCAGCCTTGAGTCAAACGCGGAAGTTAAGCGTGCATAGAGTCCATTGTGTCCATTGAATTTTAGTTCCCTTTCAATACGGTTCACTTCGCATTGCGTCAGTTAGCTGACGCTATGGGGGAAACTCCTGTTTACTCCGTGACTGAAGCCTATTGGTTAACGTCTGTACAAAGTACAGACCAATGACGTTTGAACCCGCGCGCGGGAGGAACGCGTCCCTATATTAGCGCGGTTCAATCGTCAGGAGCTCATTATTTTCTCCTTCAGCGCGAACCTCTCGCTGCTCCGAAGAAAAAGAAGAAGCCTTACCTCGCCGTTGACAAAAGCCCTGCAGCGGAGTCCAGGCCTAGCGTCTTCCCCTGCCGTTTTCCGGCTGAGAATCGAAGATAGCAGAGTCCAGGTCTAGCGTCTTCCCCTGCCGCTTTCCGGCCGAGAACCGAAGATAGCCTTCGCTTGCCGTGGTACGAGCCCTGTGCAGCGGACACACGCCTGACGAGGTCTCCCCTGCGGCCGCCCGGTAAGATCAATATTTTTAATATAAAGCTATAAGCTAAAAGAGCAGGCGCTGTTGTAATAGCGTCCAGCACAGCGGCTCGGTGAGCCTCTCTGCTATGAATTTCCTCCGAGCGCGTTACCGGTCTGGCACCTCCCACGCCGGGACCGCGCTTATGCTTTGGTTGTCTTATCCATGTTTCGTGCTCCCCCTGCTGTTCCTCTCTCGCCGGGATGAACACACGGCGAGCCATGAGACTAGATGGATGCATAGACAAGCACACACGGACTAACCCCCCCTGTGTTCTGTCACACCGCAACCGTTCATGCTTACAGAGTCCCTTCGCTCCTCTCACATTCAGTGGCGAGATCTCTGGCACATATATTAATCCCCCGAGTGCATCGGGTGATACCGTCACGACGCATGGCTGTTCTGTCTGTGTTGCTGCTCCCCTCTGCCGTTCCTCTCTTGTTGAGATGAACAAGCGGGGAACCGTAGACCTGGATAGATGCATACGACAAGCAAACACGGGCGGTCTGCCCCTGTCTCTGTCATAGCACAGCCACTCGTGCTCCACGCTCGCGGAGTCCCTCGCTCCTTTCCCCACAGTGGTGAGGTCTCTTAACGGCTTAGCTAGCACGCTGTATTACGGCTCGCTGCCTCTAAATGCAGCTGTCCAGTGTTCAACGATTACAGAGCTTCATGCCCCTCCCCTCATGGAGCGGCGCGATCTCATTCGTCTGCTCGATAGGGCCGATTCGCCGCTATTGGAGCACCAAGAACACTCATTATAAGAGAGCTTCATGCCCCTCCCCTCCTGGAGCGGCACGATCTCATTCGTCTGCCCGATAAGGCGGACACGCCTCTATTGGAGCGCTAAAACACTTATTATAGAGCTTTACTGGCCTGAGCCGATCTCACTTCAGATAGCTCATTCTTCGTCTGCCTGGTAATTTCTCTCTGGTTTAGACGGAATCAGAGGCAGAACGAATTTGTTTATAATATACTGAGGCCCGAATACCTCCCTTTATTCAGTCCCGTCCTATATCAGTGCGCTGAATATTGGTACATTCTTATATATACCCGGTTTTTCTGCCCTTTTAATAAACGGCAAAACCGCGGGCCTCACGGCAGACTTCCTCTCTGTGATGGGTTCAGTCTGACATTAAACCACCTAGACATACTACCCTGCTCCGTGAGCCGTTCGGTCACCGTCACTACTGAGGCTTGTGCACCTGAACGGCTGAGCTCTGGTCTCCGCAGCACAGCTGCATCAACAGAGAACGAAACTGTCTGGGAGAAAAGGGGTTATGTCGCGCCTCGGCTGGACTGCCCTGAAATGTTTTCTGTGTGCTGTTTATCCAAACATACTGTGTAATACTGTCGGCTATGCGACCTCACTATAGTGGCGAACGGTATTTAATTCCTCTAAAAAGAGTAATTTCCGTGCTTACTATACTGTGTATTGACACCCACGGTTGTACGGTGTCTCTAAACACTTTATCGCCTTACTGACAAGCAATCAGTAATACGCACACACGGCCCGCTGTCCATAATTCTATCGACGCTAGCCGAAAAAACCCCGGTTTGGCCATATACTGTGTATTGACACCCCACGACTGTACGGTGTCTCTAACACCTTTCTGCCAAATTCGCTCGCAGCCCACCTCAGTTTTTCCGCTACGATGCTGATGGCGCAAACGAGCACGGTCTTACGGCTGTTATTCTCTCTTCCTAGAGGAAGGACAGCCTCAGACTTTTGCATGGCTCCAAGCGTTTGAATCGCGCCCTCTCCGGACGGCCACTCAAAGGCTTACAGCCAAGCGGTTTATGACGTTTTTCGGCCATATAGCTGATTTATATTAGCGGATCCGAAGACGCTCACACCTCCGCTCCAATACTCGGAGATATTAAGGGTAATATCAACCTTAAGTGAGCTTGCTACCCGCCACAATAAGTTTCAAAGCTTAAAGCGCGCGCACAGTCAGACGCGCGCGGCATCTCGTTTAAGACGGGCACACGTACCCCTCTAACGAGCCTCAGAAAGCTGAATATCGTGGCATTCTGTTCATAAGTCCACTTCAGTTTGACTAAGCAAAGGTCCCGCCCCGAGCTGACGGCCGGGAAGCTTGCTTAAGTTATACACGGCTGCATGAAGTGCTGTCATTACGAGCTAGCCCAGCATTTGCTGTGGGTTGAACACGCTTTACGACGGCAATCAGCCTTCGATGCGTTTGACGCCGTTTGTCTCATATAAATCACTTTGTACTGTGAATACGGTACATTAAGAGGATGATTTAGCACTGCAGCACTCTCGACCGTGTTATTGTGATAATGCGGTCGGGCAATCTACGGTGGTTTCATTATTTACCGAACCAGACTGAGATCTCGCCCCCTGAACAAGCTGACGAGTCATCTCCTTTATAAACTCATTGCATCGCTTTATAAGCTATGTTCAATCAGAGTGATACGCATCTTATGCTTAAACTACCAATATTAACCCATTACGATGGGCGTGCGGAGATGGCATCCGTGGGACACGACCTACATTACGTGCCTTATGACACATTGACACAAGCTGCTAGGACCCCTTTCACGAGGCGTCCTTATGCAAAGTCTGATCCATTCTGTCTAGTGACATTTGAAAGTCAAAACCCCCCGCGAATCGCCGGTGGAACACTTTTCTCATCACTACAGAGGCACGGCGGCTCTCTCCCCTACCTATATCTATGTGGCCGTGATAACAGCGAACCACGCTTTTACGACCGACCATTCATTTAATTCACAAGCCTGTCATCTCTCAGATGCGGACGGCGGCGGTAACAGCGAACCATGCTTTTACGGCTGGCCATTCACTTTATTCATAAGCCTGTCATTTCTCAGATGCGGACGGTGCCCGAGGCACAGCGCTCTGGAACTGTCCAAGGTCCTGTATGACACATACGTCTGACGTACATCAGACGATCAGCTGTTCATCTGCGTCACAGATCACTCACTAGAGCACCTGTCAATACAGGCTATTTATGGATCGTTGACGTTATCACCTCCCGTGACAATTATGCTCACTTGTCTTAGAGCATGGGCATGGTCTTAGAGGTTTCTCATTTGACAATTGTGACACGGCCGGCTGGTCCCCGCCGTCCACGTTGTCAGTTTACAGCTTCGACATCCCTGCTTCGCGCACTACTGAGGTTTGTTGCATTAAAGGTGCGCCCATTAGCTCACCTGTATGCACGATATGGTTTTTAATTATATGCGTCCACCGTGCGCTTAGAGAAGCTCACATGTACACGCTATAACATTTTGGTATACAATAAGATGCGCTTGGGAAAGCTCACCTGTATACACAGCTGTGTTATGCTTTGTAACACATACATTGTTGTTCATCTGTGTACGTTCACGGTGCGTTGGGTGCCCACCGTTACGTTCATCAATCATATCTGTACACATTCACGGCGCGTTCTGTGCACTGATTTATCTATACGCATTCACGGTGCACTGAAGAGTTCACCCGTGTGCGCACAATTTATTATCAGAACACATGACGGCGCGCTCGAGAATCTTGCCGGCCTGTGCATTATAACACTCTGATTCATCTATATGCATTCACGGTGTATTCAAGTGTTCACCTGTGCCCGTGCAATTTATAGTCAATACACATTTACGGCGCGCTTGGAAAGCTCACCGATCTGTGCACTATAATACTACCTATATGCATCCCGATGCGCTCGAGGGTGCACCTGGGTTCACACTATTGTGGTATCTGTATAATCCCACGCTACGAACCGTTCTGCCGCATATTATAGTCAGATCGGCTGTTCGTGAGCTTCGCAGATCACTCACTACGTCTGTCTGTTGCTAACAGTGGTTATTTAGATGGATCGTTGAAACCATCGCACTGGCTCACGCCCCTCTATGAGCTATGTCCTATATAGAGCCCACTCTGTGCGAGTTTGGCTTCTTCATGAACTTGGTCTACAGGGGTATCTATATCTATATTTGATATCTGCTACGCGGCCGGCTGGTCTTCGCCGTCTACGTTGTCAGATTGTACAGCTTAGACGTCCCTGCCCTACGAGCGCAGGTTCTCTCGGCTCAATCATGCACGCTCATGCGTTTTATGTGTACACCACGGTGCGCTCAGCGAGCTCACCAACGTGACTCTGAATTTACTTATCTCGCACAGCCGCGGCGCGCTCGGTACCTCGCCGTCTTGTGCTATGTTATGTGCCCCCGGTGCGTTTAAAACCCCACCGTGTGCGCGTCAACAATTTATATGGTGCTTACACATTTGCTTTTAAAGCTGTGAATATGCCGGGTATAGGGCCACACGCAGTGTCTCTCCGGTAAGGCACTTCAGTACGTTGTGTATGCACGGCGTGATGGGATTACGTTCCCCCATAGCGTCAGCTAACTGACGCAATGCGAAGTGAACCGTATTGAAAGGGAACGCTTAGGTTACTCACGTAACCCCGGTTCCCTGAAATAACGGGAACGAAGCATTGCGTCTCTTGCCGTGCTACAAACGTCTACGCAGCGAGTGTTATTCGGCTGCGCGCTTCAGTCGAATAATAATGAGCTCCTGACGATTGAACCGCGCTAATATAGGGACGCGTTCCTCCCGCGCGCGGGTTCAAACGTCATTGGTCTGTACTTTGTACAGACGTTAACCAATAGGCTTCAGTCACGGAGTAAACAGGAGTTTCCCCCATAGCGTCAGCTAACTGACGCAATGCTTCGTTCCCGTTATTTCAGGGAACCGGGGTTACGTGAGTAACCTAAGCATTATTTTGAATGATGCTTAGTTTCTTAAATAGACTAATTAAATTATATTAATAATAAACGTATTTAGAAAACACAGTTTTTATGTACCACAATACTGTATGTGCTGTCTTAAAGAGACATGATTAACCCCCCACCCCACTCAGCTCTGAAAACAAAGAAGACATCTACCTGTGGGTCATTTACATATAAAAAGCCGTTCACACCTCACACCCACCGCTCCTCACAACTAGCTGTAAGGATTCCTGGAAACTTCCACCAGTTCCTATATACATCCACAAACGTAAGGTTTCTGGATGTTTCACGAGTTTACTTTGGTGTATTACCTTTCCAAGCACTCTGCCTCAAAAATCTGGCAAACCTAAAGTTAAGCAGGGATTTCCCATTCCGTATTTGTCCGTATACAGCTCTTTTCATGCAGTGGTATATATGGGTTAAGAGACATATAAAATAATAAAGGGGAAGAGAGAGTGGAGAAAGGGAGAGAGGAATAGAGGGGTTTGTTTGAGGTAATATGGCATGGGTGTTTTTGCCTCGTCAATATTGGGTGGATATATGTCATATTGCGTATTACATGTTTTCCAGCGTATTCGCTTGGGGTTAAGCTGAGAGGTACTAGTGGTGTGGAACGTGAATACAAGAGTGACCAATAGTTACTGAACAAATGGACTTTACATAAATAGACAAGGAGACACAAAAAGACAAGACATAAATACAAATAAAGGCACATGCCTTATCAAAGTCAGAGAGAAAAAGAGGGAGAGGGGAAGAGGGAGAGAGAGAGATAACAGACAGAGAGATGCTGATAAACAAAACAAACAAACAAAAACAATAAAAAAAGAATAATAATAAATAACGAGAAAAAAAGACGTAGAAAGATAAGCAAATGAGGAGATAAGGAGAGAGAGAGAGAGTGTGAGCACAGAACTGAACCACTGGCCTAAAAAATTCTGTAGGTTAAGAGAGGTGTGGAAGAAAAAAAGAAGAAATATATATAAAATACAGGAAAAACAAATATAACACACACACACACACACACACACACATATATATATATGACAATAAATTAATAGGACAATATATTTATTCATTCAGAAAAGCCATGGTGTTTTTTCACGGCTTCGGAATAGTTGTCCATTTATATAGAGTTTATCAACTGCCAATATTGCACGTATGTTGTTTCTTCTGTTTTCTTTAATATGGGATAGAGAACTTTTCTTTGTTCGTTATTTCTCGTGGGTATTGATCGTTCATTCCAAAATGAGTGTCCTTGACTAGTTTCCTTTGCTTTTAACCAATTCCTTTTGTTGATAGTGTTCAAATTTTGCAATGATGGGACAAGTTTTGTCCTGCTGTTGTTTACAGAGACATTTTCCATTTGCCGGGTGAGTTTTGTTATTGAAGTTTGAAGCTCTTGATTTGATTGTTGTAGTGTTTCGATTTGATTGTGAGAAAATTCAAGGCTTTTCCGCATAACGCTCAACTTGTCGTGAATTTTAAAGCAACACTATGTAGTTTCCATGCAAAAATGACTTACAGCTCCCCCATGTGGTTGAAAAGCGCAACAGTGCCAGTATCAGACACTCTTCTGCAGGCAGGGGGAGGGGCGGGGCTGTGTTTCCTACCCTCCACCGCCACTTTCAGAGTGTGCTTGTAGCAGCTAGGAGGCTGCTCAGGTTGCAGCAACAGTACAATTTGTCCAGTTAAAAGTTGTTCTATCACTGAAATAATTTTAGAGACATTATTTAAAGGTATAAAAACTACATAGTGTTGCTTTAACCAGTATATCCAGTTTTTATTGATGCTAGCCAGCACACTAACCTCAACTTCGGTGGTGTGAAGGTCATCAGTGCAGAACATTACTTCTGATTTTTAAACGAGCGCTTACGAAAGAGTATCATGATTTTACCATGTGTAAAGCATCCAGTTTTAGTCACATAAATACTGAAAGTTCACTCTCAGTGAAGGGAATCCACCTGACATCCAAGTGAAGCAGATTAAATGCTCTCTGCAATAACGTGCTCTTGATAATTGTCAATAAAATAAAACGTCATATACAAACCAAATCAAATAAAGTTTTATACATGGAAAATATCTTGTGTCTCGAGCACCCATGTGATAAGTTCCTATGCCGTACTGTACTGTACTGTAATCAAAGCTACAATAAATTAAAGACATACAGTAAACAGCAGTATGGTTGAATTTAAAGCAGTGTTAACTCTAAAATACTGTCTTAAAGGGATAGTTAACTTAAAAAAATTTAATTCAGTCATAGTTTACATAACATAACAGACCGTCCAAACCTTTATGAGTTTCTTTATTGTGTGGAACACAAGTTATTTTGAAGGGTGATGGTAACCAAACAGTGTCTGATCCCCACTGCTCTCCATTGTATTTTTTCTAGTCAGGGAAAACAACAATTGTTTTGTCAAAATAATTTTTCTGTGTTTCACTAAAGAAAGAAATCATTAAGGTTAGGAATATGAGGGTGAGTAAAAAATAACAGAATGTCATTTGTGGGTGAACTATCACCCACTATTTAACAGGAATATCACTTTAACAGTGTTTGTGAAGACATGCTAAACTTTGACGAATACAGTATTTAGCATTAATAAATGTTATTAATTACCATGTTTGGGAAATTTTGTTAAACATGATTTTATTCACATTTATATTTATTTTTAAAGCAGATTATGGCAGGATGGGAAAAAGTAAGTGCAATGTGCAGCATGTTACCTTGAAAGTTACCAAGAGGTGTGTGTGTGCACGTGCGCGTGTGCATTTGTTAAATTACATGTTAAAAACCGGTTTTCTGTCCTTTCAGCCAATGCTACTGTACTAAAAAAAAATGTCCAGGGTTGGCAGGTCTGGACACCCACTCCTGTTGTCAGAGTTTTGAGAGTTTTAAGAGGGAGATGCTCAAACTGTTCGATCAATCTTTGCAGGGAGATTTGGCGTCTTCGGAGCTGATTAGACTCATCCAAGGAGGGGGATCCAAGGAGTCACAGATTATTATATTAAGTTTAAAACCCTTGCAGCTTCTTGTAACTGGAATGACGCAGTGTTGAGAGCTCAATTTTTAGAGGACACCATTCAGGACGAGATTGCTTCGCATGACCTTCCAGGCTCCTTAGAGAGTATTGAGCTGGATCTTCGGGTCGAGTCACGACACTTACAACAACGTCATCGCCGTGCATCCAGCAAACGCATGATAGAGATTTTACGGAGCGAGCCTGCACAGACACACAAACCGTTTCCACCACCTGTAGCTAAGAGCGAACCTATGCAATTGGGTCATCTACGTCTTTCTAGTAAGGAGAAACAACACCGTCTGACGAATGGATTATGTTTGTACTGCGGCAAGCCTGGTCATGTGACTATTTTGTGTCCGGTAAAAGGCACTGCCCGCTGGTGAATCTGGGAGTCCTGATGGGCATATCCTCTCTCAAACTCTCCTCTGAATCTTTAATAACATGGAATTTAACTCTCAGGCGTTACTGGATTCTGGTGCTGAGGGGAGCTTTATTGATTCTTCACTCTATCTGACCTGGAGCATTCCGGCTCAGCCGTTAGACCAACCTTTATCCGCTTTAAAGGGGCAACACATGGCTCCGATCACACACTGTACACCCCCTATAAGTCTCTTTATGTCCGGCAATCATCGTTAAGAGATAGTGTTGTACCTTGTTCAATCTTCCCTTTCTCCTCTTATTTTGGGGCACGATTGGTTGGTGCAGCACAGTCCTCACATTGATTGGCGGAATAATGTTGTCTTGTCTTGGAGTCTGTCTTGTCATGCTTCATGTCTTGGTCCTGCTTTGTCTGGTTCTGTTTGTCCTGTTTTTCAGGTTCCTGCTGCTGATCTCTCTGGGGTCCCGGTGGAGTATTCCGGTCTGCATCAGGTGTTCAGTAAAGCCCAAGCCACCTCCCTGCCCCCCCACTGGTCGTCTGATTGTGCTATCAATCTCCCCCTAAGGGTCGTCTTTATTCCCTTTCCAGTCCTGAAAGAGAGGCTATGGACACTTACATTAATAATGCCCTTAGTGCCGGTCTCATCCGCCACTCTACCTTCCCAGCTGGGGCGGAGTTTTTCTTTGTTAAAAAGAAGGATGGATCCCTATGTCAATGTATTGACTACAGAGGTTTAAATTACATTACTATTAAGAACACATATCCTCTACCTTTAATGTCTACTGCCTTTGAACTGTTACAGGGAGCTCGTGCCTTCACAAAGTTAGACCTTCGCAATGCTTATCATTTGGTACGAATCAGAGAGGGCGATGTGTGGAAGCCAGCTTTTAATACACCCTCAGGAAATTTTGAATATTCCGTTTTACCGTTCGGCCTATCTAACACGCCAGCTGTCTTCTAGGCTCTCGTCTTTTGGATTTTTAATGTCTTATTGCCTTTTGTCTTTTGACTTCTCTGATTGGTTGTGCTCTCAGGCTTTGCTGTGTGGAGTCGGTATAGCCGCCTTCTCTCCTGTGTGCTGTATCTCCAGTCTCTCTCTGCTCTCCTGTCTATGCTGCCTGGTCACTGTGAATCTCCAGTATCTCTCACGGATCAGACTAGATTCTTTGCCTTTAACTCTTTCCCCGCCATTGACGAGATATCTCGTCAATTAAGAGAAAACGCTTCCCCGCCAATGACGAGATTTTCCGTCTTTCCGCAATACCACTATTATCCACCAGAATAGCCATGGTATGTTTTTTGATAAGCACCTTCCGCAACTTTTTAAACCCGGAAGTATTGCCCTATGGCAAGCTGCTGCATGTCCGTGTCTGTTTAAAGATCGCTCTGAATGGGATCTCTATGAAAAGTCCGTCACAAAAATGGAATTATTTTTGCTTTTTGCTCAAAATATGGTGTTTTTGCAAAAACCTACACATATTCAAAAGCTGATTGCAAAAGAACCACTAAAGGTAGGATGAAACGGTTTTGTTTGAAAGCAGAGGGTCTGTTCTTTCATTTGGTATATTGTATGTTTATATATTTAAAGAAGAACATTTTCTGGAAGGCATTAAACTTTGGTGAAAATCATGAAAAACGCTGGCGCTGGCTGGCAACTTTTTTTAAAAACGCTGGCGGTGAAAGAGTTAAGAGTACATCTACGGCTGATCTGTGAACATTGTCAGAGGACTCGCTGCCTGGTATACCGGACTGTCATTGTGTATCTCCAGTTTCTCTCACTGATCTGACTGAGATTCTTCCCTTTCAAGAGTACATTTACGTCTTATCTGTGAACATTGTCAGAGGACTCGGTGCCTGGTATCCCGTACTGTCACTGTGATTGTGTACTGACTGTCATTGTGTATCTCCAGTTTCTCTCACTGATCAGACTAAGATTCTTCGCCTTCAAGAGTACATCTACAGCTGATATGTCCATGTCTTTCGTGAATTTCTGTCTAGCATCTTGAGCTGTTATTTAGAATCTTCTTTTTGCATTACTTAATAAATTTAACCTGCAATTTATTTCTGACTCTGTACCATTCCTGACAATGTCAAAATGTGGAAAAGTTCAGTGGGTATGAATACTTTTGCAAGGCACTGTATATTGTGTATATATATTAGGCAAAATTCCACAATGTTCTTGTGCTTCAATGAAATTTCTTAAGCATTCTGTTAATCATAAAAATTGTTTTTAAAACTATTTTTTATTAGAATCTTGGTGTACTGGTACTCTCATGAGACAATGAGTGTTAGATGGGGAAATGTAAAATCTGTTCCCTTTCAAGTGACCAATGGTGTTCGCCAGGGCGGAATTCTGTCTCCTTTTCTTTTTAATGTGTATATGAATGACTTGTCTGCAATTTTAATGCATGTGGTACGGGTAGTAGGGTCGGTAACTCAATAATTAATCACCTTATGTACGCTGATGATTTGTTCATTCTTAGCCCATATAGTGCTGGTTTACAACAGCTTCTGAGAATATGCACACAATATGGTATTGATTTTGATGTAAAATACAGTGCAAAAAAATAAGATCGTGATTATCAGAATTAGAGAGAATAGACAGTCAAATTTTCCTGACTTCTATCTGTCTGGCACTGCACTTGGGGTGTGCAGAAAGATTACATATTTAGGTCATATTATTGCAAATGACCTGTGTGATCATAAGGATATATATAGGCAGCGCCGCAAGCTGTATGCTCAAGCGAACATGTTGTGTCATAAGTTTAGCATGTGCTCTGTATCTGTGAAGATCTCACTCTTTAAAGCGTATTGTACACCTTTTATACTTCTTAAGCCCAATTTATAGTCGTGCGTAGGTTCTACACCGTAGCAACAGCGTAGGCTATCCGTAGCCTGTGCGTAGCTCTGCGAAGCCTGACGCGCACCTCGCAAAAATTTTAACAGCGCATCAGAGCTACGCGGACCGCAAGCACTTTGATTGGTCCACCAGAACCCTCCCATCAGGTTAAAAAACTGCGTCATAGGTATTTCCGTTTGTGCCTAGTTGAGGAGTGATTTAACTCAAACTGCAACAAAAGTCAGTGAGTGCGTTTAAATGCACAGTCTTACACCGATAATGCTTAATAAACTGATAACACGTGGAGTCATGTAAACGCGTAAAACGGTTTTCTTTAATCGGGGAAAGCCCATAAACGGCGTAAGCAAAAACCGATCGGCACAGGTTGTTTTTTGCTCATTATGCCGATTTCGCGTGGCATGTAAACACCTTAACCGGCTTTCTCACGGTTTTGTCCATGTGCGCATGTCTCCGCGTATGAAAGATAAACGTCACACGCGGAAGTAAGTGCAAAGTAATGCATAAAAGTCTCCGCTCGACTAAAGCAGTTGGCAGAGAAACTTTTAAAATAGAACCTCATGTTACATTTACAGGTTCTGCAGACACGAGAAGAGATACAACAATATAGCTTAAGACAGATATGCCGTCGGCTTTTTGATCGACTATTATGTACTATAGGTGGTGACGTCACTGCCTGCGAGAAAACTGATAATTCTCCAAGTCCCATGTAAACGCAGTTGACTGCATAGCCGGCTTATTGATTTGCATGTAAACGCATGAAAACAGTTATCTATAATAAGCAGATTTTTAATAGTTATCCGCTTATTCTGTGCATGTAAACGTACTCAGTGTTTATTAACTTCCATCATTGCTGGTCTTCTCAAATCATACACAACAAGTTGCTGTTTCTTCTTCGTTTGTGGGTTAACGTGCCAAGCTTCTTATTCTCTGACGGTCACGCTGCTACTGTGGTTACACGCATGGATACTGCCTCCCAGTGGTTTGCGCGTGTGTTTGCACAGTCAATCTCTGTTTTGGCTAACACTGTACCAAGTTCTGTCAGATTTTCCTCCTGACTGTGGAACCATTGGAGAACATGTCTGAATGTTAGACACTGAATATTGTGAAAGGTTTTGTATTACTTGTTTTTATTCTGTTTTTATTGTGTTATGGATCCTCCTGGGTCTGAAATAAATGATATCTTCAAACTGCTAACATGCCTGTCAACCTTGCGTTTTTCCTGCACAATGCCTGCACAGTGGTAACAAGGCATGATGGATCCATGTTCTCATTCTGTTTACGCCAAATTCTGACTCTACAATCTGAATGTCTTAACAGATATCAAGGCTCATCAGACCAGGCATCATTTTTGTTTAGCCTTCAACTGTCTAATTTTGCGTGTGCTCGTGCAAATTGTAGCCTCTTTTTCCTATATGTAGTGGAAATGAGTGGTACCCGGTGGGGTCTTCTGCTGTTGTAGCCCATCCGCTTCAAGGTTGTGCGTGTTGTGGCTTCACAAATACTTTGCTGCATACCTCGGTTGTAACGAGTGGTTATTTCAGTCAAAGTTGCTCTTCTATCGGCTTAAATCAGTCGGTCCATTCTCCTCTGACCTCTAACATCAACAAGGGATTTTTGCCCACAGGACTGCCGCATACTGGATGTTTTTCCCTTTTCACACCATTCTTTGTAAACCCTAGAAATGGTTGTGCGTAAAAATCCCAGTAACTGAGCAGATTGTGAAATACTCAGACCAGCCCGTCTGGCACCAACAACCATGCCACGCTCAAAATTGCTTAAATCACCTTTCTTTCCCAATCTGACATTCAGTTTGGAGTTCAGGAGATTGTCTTGACCAGGACCACACCTCTAAATGCATTGAAGCAACTGCCATGTAATTGGTTGATTAGATAATTGCATTAATGAGAAATTTAACAGGTGTTCTTCATAATCCTTTAGGTGAGTGTATATTGACTCAATAGATTTATAGCATTTAGGAAAAACTTGTCATGGATTTATTGCATTTCGTGGAAAAAATAATCAGTTTTTATAATTAATCTTTGAAAATCAAATTATGTATTTGAACGTTTAATGTTCTTATAACCTAAAGATGCTGTGTCAAAGTTTGTAACAGAAAATAGTGGTTTTCATCTTGTCACTTTCTTGGTATAGAAAACACATTTTTACCCAAATTAGTCAAAGGGTACTATGCAATGAAAACTTTACATTTGTCCACGGCATGTTGGTTGTGTTATCACAACACCTGGCTTATTAGACTTGCCAATGATCAAGATGCAGCACACTAAATCCTGACACTTTGCCGCTTTAAAACCCTGCACACTTGCTTTATCACCCAGTTTATCACCCAACTTCACACAGTTTGTACAGATATACAAGATGTTCTGACACAAGCTTATCTGACAGTGACTACAAACTTTTTGCTGATGTTTTTGAATAATGTGATGAAGACAAAGGCCAAAACAGAGCTGTTAACACTGTTCTTCTTTCTAAACCCTAACACTCTTAGAATGAATGTGTTAAAAACAACACATTAGTGTTGATTCTGGGACAACACACTAAATGCATTGTCCCAGAATCCACTCATCTCTGTGTTATCATTGAAACAACACATTTTAACACAACTTGTGTTATATTTTATCACAAAATCAACACAAAATGACACATAACGTGTTAAAATTACACATAAGGGGCCCTATTTTAACGATCTGAAACGCAAGTGCAAAGCGCAAGTGACTTTGTGGGCGGACCTTGGGCGCTGTTGCTATTTTCCCGGCGGGAGAAATAACTCTTGTGCCAGGCGCAAATCAATAAGGGGTTGGTCTGAAGTAGGTTCATTATTCATAGGTGTGGTTTGGGCATAACGTCAAATAAACCAATCAGAACGTCATCCAACCTTTCCTTTAAACTCCAAGGAGACCGACGTTCTTGTAAGAGCAGTCCAAGACAGAGAAGTTGTTTTGTATGGGGATGGGAGAAACCCAGCCAAATCAGCGTCGGTTAAACAGGCGTGGGAGGAAATAGCCACAATTGTCTCATCAGCTGGCATCCCCAGGACGTTGCGCCGCAAGCGCTACAATGATGTCAGGAGACGGGGAATCCCAAGCTTGCCAGCATAAATCGGGCACGCCGTGTAACGGGACGTGGATCTGCCTCTACACAGGACCTGACGCCAGCAGAGGACATCGCTGCGTCTACCCTCACCGCTGAAAGCCAAGAAACGCAAGCAGTCCAACCCCAAAGTACACTTACAAATCAAGTTCACATGCATTAAGGTTTCTTATGAAAACATTTTAATTATTATTTACATAAAATAAACGTAATACAGCCACACAACAAACTAATGAAAATATTTTAATCGTTATTTGCATAATTTTTTTACGCAGCCACACAAAATAAATAAAAACGATCACCACAATGCTCACCACAATGATTTCCCTTATCTCATGTGTTAATATTTTTTATTGTAACAATTTATGATTTGCAAAAATAACTGTTGCATCTGTGTAGATTAGATAAGCAAAGTGTGTGCGCGTTGTGCACGCTATACATTATGGTCAAGCATGCGCCCTTAAAATAGCATAATGAACAACGCGCAACGCGCCACTAACTTAAGACTATTTTTTTCTGGTCAGTGGCGCAATTGTTTTTTGAAACTGACTAAAACACACCGTAAACAGGCCTTAGTGTAGCGGAAAAAACACCCAATCTGGCAACACCCGCGTTTCATGGCTGCATGCGTCATCAAATCAAAGAGCAGCAAGGAGGTGACGCACTGGACACTGCTCACATAGTTTAACATTAAATAACATCATATTTGTCCTAAACGGTTAAGGTTTAACATAGGCTGCTAACGCATATTCTGGATCTTGATAGACTCTGACTAACCCAGGGGTGGGGAACCCTGGTCCTGGAGGGCCACTGTCCTGCAGAGTTTTGTTACAACCCTAATTAAACACACCTGAAAAATCTAATTAAAGTCTTCAGGGTTACTTGGAAATTAAATTCAGGTGTTTGATTAAGGTTGGAACTAAACTCTGCAGGACAGTGGCCCTCCAGGACCCAGGGTTCCCCACTCCTGGACTAACCTCACGCTATTTAACGTGCGAGTTGTCCTACACGCGATGCCTTGCAGCGCTTCTCACCCGGAAAACCCCCTTGAAGCACCCGGCTAGCCTTTCAAGGTATGTGCAATTAAATACAAAACTTAAAAGACAGTCAAAGTTAATGTAAACCCTGGTTGGATAAGGATTTAAAGTTGGATATGAAGATGAAATCTGACGCATTTAGCTTCAGTGTTAAATCTGATAAAATAATTGCTGTCTGTGGTTCTATTTGGGCTATCATGGCAATAATTTAAAAAAAAATTATATGGGGAAAAATAACTATAAATTAGTTCATTTTTGGAACTGTGAACTAGTTCAAAATTTTGAAATATGAACTGAATTAGTTCATTTTAAAATTTGTGAACTGAACTAGTTCATGTAGAAAGTAAACTTTCCCAACCCTGGCTGTCACTATCTACAAAGATTCATGACTTTAGTGCTCTCGGCAAAACGGAAACTTTCTTGAATCAGATAAAAAACCACCATAGTCTAATGATTTCTGACTTACTTGAGCTTATACGCTTCCAAACCCATTATTGTTGGTAAACTTGCAGCAAAGACTAACAGAGTTGATTTTATCTACACAGGAAATAACATGACTGATCTAGATGCAAAGGCATTTCTGTTTCTTTTTACTGACTAAAACTAACTCAACTTCCCCTTCTCTTTCGTTACAGAGCATGCAGTCTATCGCCACAAATAGCGAAAGAGAGATCTGGAAGCGCTCTGGAAGTCATTTGGGTTAATATCCACCCTGTTAACCAAAATATTTATTTCCAAATTATACTTCATGTATCATTGCTCATATCATCCCTTATCTGAAAGAGCAGTAAAAACAGAAAATGAAACAATCATAAATAAAGTGTTTTGAAGACATGGGGCTATCATGGGTAAAAGATCTACCCACTGTGTTAATTTACATGAAAATTAGAAAACAGGTCAAGGACAAACCTTTGGCAGGCCGCAATTTATTTGAATAAGAACAAGACAACCACAATTTCCCTTTGACAGATATGTTAGAGCGCATAACATGTTGAATTACTGCCAGGAAATGTCTAATGTTTGCGCGCAGGCTAGAGCTGTTCAGCTGAGATATGTAGATGTGCCTCTGCATGGCACCTAAAATCTGAGAAGGAAGCATTAGAAGGCCAAGAGATGGCAAGGACAGATGTGAAAAGAGTAATACAATATTCTGCTCAAGTTAAAGTACTGTTAATTTATTAATATTTTACTTAAGTACAATAAATAAAATAAAATAAGCTTTTTTATAACTAAACATTTATGGAATTGTTTTGTGAACTTTTGAGGCAAAAAATATGAGGACAGCAGCAAGTAAATACAATAACTATAGTAAGGTTGTAATTGATTTATTGCTGGTAACATACATTATTTTTATATATAATAGATAATGTGCACTGGTGTCAAAAACGCTTGACGCGTCGTGCAAATGAGCGGTAAAAACATAGTTGGCAATTCCGCTGTCACGTGCTTGAAGCCTACCTTCCATAGGTATGAAACACTTGCTTTGCATCTGTGCTCAAGCGCACCAGCGGGCACACTGACGCGGAGCCTTCAGCCTATGTGCCTGGGCTCAACCCCTATCCAATTTAAACCTCAAGTATCATTAACTTACCTGAACATGCTTGCGCAGGTTTGATGTCGAGTTTTTATAAGATGCAAAGTGGTCGCTTAAAGGTGCTCTCCGTAAGTTGAGAAATTTCTAACCGTTACTGACACCAGTGGCCGTTATAGAAACTGCAGCCAGTCTCATGCTCGTTCTCGGTGGGCACACTCGTACGAGCACGACCACAACAACCAGAGTTGCCGTAGCAACCACAGACAGCTCATTGAGATTCACCAGCATGTTTACAAATGTAAGAAAAGTTACAGTACTGTAAGGTTATTGTTTGACAGACCATATTTTAGCAAAATGTTGCAGTGCTACTTTATATTTTCAACAGAAGTCTACTTCTAAAAGTTTTGTAACACGACACTGTTAAACACACTCCCGACACTCACAATCTTAATGCACTCGTGCTCTGAATAAAGATAATTCATATAAGAAAGTAACTTTTGAAACGGTCCTGTGCTACATGCTATCGTTAGCATTACACCACAAAATAAATGCTATCGTTAGCATTACACCACAAAATGAATGCTATCGTTAGCATTACACCACAAAAACAATAACATAATATATTACAGATGCCCTGTAACTATGTCTTACCTTTGCAGTAAAAAGGAAACCTGCTCAAGGTCTGTTTTCATACCCAGCACTGACCGGAGCTCCCTCCAAGAATCAAATGCCAATCCGATGTTTACTCTTGTCTTTTCCCCAATGCCGGTCACGCACTATTTTGGCCGCACTAGATAAGGATCTTTTTTAAACTTACGAGGAGTTTCCGTGAGTGTCTGGATTGTGCTGGAAGTTGGTCGCTTCTTTCCGTCTACAGAGTCCATTTGAAACATTCTAGCGATTGCCGCTGTTTACTAATGACTGCCGTACGCATCTATCTGGAACGCCCAGGTAGACGAGCACGCGCATGACGTCACATTTTGAATTTCGCGCCAATTCGGACCCGACTTCTCCACACAGAAAAGAGCCTACAGGCTGATAGAGACAACCGTGAAGGACACTCAAGGTGTCATTCTTTCTATTACATTATGGTTGCCTCATAAATATACAAATGAAAACTCTATCTTAAAGATTTTTTTAAGTAATAACTTACATTCAGCCCCTTTAAATATGGACAAGATTTGAATTCAGGGTCTGCAGCACTGGCACCTGTCTCGTCCGTCTCCATAGTTCTTTTGGTGAGTTATTCATGTTCCCCCACCTTCTTCCTGGTTCGCTACTGTTCGGACGCTTTTACTTGCGCTTTTGCTTTTTCGCTTTTATCTTTTGATTCAACTACCAGCAGTTCAGCACAGTGCTCAAACTAAACAATTGGGCACTCACACTAAAACTACAAATTCCTGGAACCATATTGATATTTGGAATTTTCAACAACTTGGGGTTTTTGTCATAGCGGTCTACCAGTCTGCTATTGCCGGCAGCTGACAATCCTAAAACAGGACAACACAGCTGCCCACACTCAAACAGAAGAAAAGAAGATAAAATGCCTTCTTTTGGATCTCAATCCACCTGCTGCTCAAACTGCCACAGACTTTTACAAAAGATTGCAGTTCTCGAAACAAAGTTACTTGTGGCGCTGCCGACCCTGCCAGAACATACAGCAGAGCTTCATCGTGGTCCTTCTCAACATAAAGCTGTTGAGTCCTGTGACACTAATGTTTTTAAACAGGTCATAGTGAGCTCAGAGAAACCTAAACTAATTGAGGACACAAACCAATGGCATAAACAGGGTGCGAGACCCAAAAGTGCTCAAGACATTAGAGTGTCACGAGTGTCACAAATTGCTGCATTAGCATCATCTACCCCAGATATGGGTACAATTCACATCACAGATCACATCAGCCAGTAGCTTACAGAGCTAACAGACGCTCAATATCACACAGGCAGCGGCGCTCCGCTCAGACAGCAGCCGAGCCAAGCACGCTGATAGTGGGTGACAATATTATCAGAAACTTTGAAAGCAAGGCTACCCGTACATACTGTTTTCCTCGGGCAACGGTTTCTGATGTTAACAAGGAACTTTGCAACATTCTGATGAAACATAAGTCTGTCAGTCGGATTGTCATACATGTGGGAAAGAATGATATTCGGAAAGAGCAGTCTGAGCTCCTTAAGGGGGATTTCAATGAACTTTTTGAAACACTTGCAAAACTGAAAGTTCAATCTTTCATCAGTGGACCTCTCCCAGCCCGAGGAACAAATATGTTTTCTCGGCTATTAAGTTTAAATTCATGGCTGCAAAAAACCTGCACCATGAGAGGACTGAATTACATTGACAATTTCAATATCTTCTGGAATCTACGGCAACTTTTTAACACAAATGGTATCCACTCAAACAAACTAGGTGCTAGGTTGCTCAAAGACAATATATTTTTCTCCATGCATCATCCATCAGCTGAGTGTGCCAGTCCACTACTGAACAGCGGAAATGACAACAGGATTTTACACCAGCACCTGGATGGACATTCAGATGACAAGGATAAAACTCTGCAGTCACAACAACTACTGTTCACAGACACAGCTCAGGCTGAGCCCTGCCCACAGACCTCACTACAGCTGGATTGTGAATCAACACCCAAGGACATTTCTGTTGATAACAACAACCATGGAATTCATGATAACACTCCCTCCCAGCCTTCAGGAACACCAGAATCACAGCTGATGTCGTCACACTCTCTCTCCCTCTCTCCAACATCACCCCTTCTGTGCTTTTCAGAGAAAATGGAGAAACTGGTATTTGTTGGATAAAACATTTCATCCACTGTAATCAAGGATGAAGCGCTATCTGACCATTTCTGTGTTTACTTAGATTTATTGATCTGTCCTGCCACTGATGCTAGATCTGTCTATGTCAAAAAAAGGTTAATAAAAGAGAACACCAGTGAGGTATTTATGAATGTTATATCAATGTTGCCAAACATATAAGCAGACTCTGTTGATGTTCTCCTTGAAAACTTTAACATAAAAGTTAAAGATGCCATTGATGCTATAGCGGAAAACAAAACTTGAAGTACATTATAGCATCTATAAGGACAGTCTTCGTGCTTTCAATGTAGAACTAGGCAGCTAGACAGACCTTCTTTTCAAACATTATAAACAACAACATAAACAACACCCACACTCTTTTTGCTACTGTAGAGAGACTAACAAACCCCCCAAATCAAGTTCCTAGTGAAATGCTCTCTGACAACAAATGCAATGAGTTTGCAACCTTTTTCTCTGAGAAGATCAGTAATATCAGAATGGCTTCAAATTGTACTGTGATCAGTCAGATATCATTGCAACAACCTCAGAAATGAGTAATTCTCTCAGAATTTGACATAATTGATATAAAAACCTTGGAAGAAACAGTACAACATCTTAAAGCATCAACTTGCAGCCTTAACACGCTCCCCACATCTTTTCTCAAAAAGGTACTTAACTGCTTAGAATCTGACCTTTTAAAAATAGTAAATACCTCTCTGATCACAGGCACTTTTCCAGAGTCATTAAAAATAGCAGTTGTTAACCCTCTCCTAAAAGAGAGTAACCTAGACAAAACCATACTTAGCAACTACAGACCAATCTCAAATCTTCCGTTTATAAGCAAGATCATTGAAAAGGTTGTTTTCTCAAATGGCTATCTGGACAATTTTCAATCTGGTTTCCGTCAGCATCACAGCACAGAGACAGTGCTCATAAAGATAATAAATGATATTCGCTTGAACTCTGATTCAGGTAAAATATCAGTGCTGGTGCTACTAGATCTTAGTGCTGCCTTTGACACAGTAGATCACACCATACTCATACATAGACTGGAAAACTGGGTAGGGCTCTCTGGGATGGTCCTCAAATGGTTTAAATCATACCTAAAAGGGAGAGGTTACTATGTGAACATAGGTAATCATAAATCTGAGTGGACACCCATGACATGTGGAGTCCCACAGGGTTCAATTCTTGCACCGCTACGGTTTAATTTGTATATGCTACCACTTGGTCAAATAATGAAAAAGAACCAAATTGCTTACCACAGCTATGCAGATGACACCCAGATATACTTGGCTCTGTCACCCAATGACTACAGCCCCATTGACTCTCTATGTAAATGCATTGATCAAATTAACTGTTGGATGGGTCAAAACTTCCTCCAGTTAAACAAAGACAAAACTGAAGTCATTGTATTTGGAAATAAAGATGAAACTCTCAAGGTTAATACTTACCTTGACTCTAGGGGTCTAAAGACACAAATAAAGTCAGAAATCTTGGTGTAATTTTAGAAAATGTCTATGTCATTCCTTTACCAAAATAGTGATAATAAATGAAATCTACACTCTTAGAGCTTTCAAATGATATATAGTTTGTCATGATTGGATAAGAATTCACATGCAAAACCGCTAGCGGGACAGTGACATTTAGCAGGATATAAATGTTTTGAGGCGCACTCTTTTTTAAAATTGAATCAATTACTCTCCCTACATAATTTATTTTATAAAACACCATTGATATATGTATTCTAGAGGCTTAGACCTTTCCAACAATATATAGTTTGTTGTGATATACATAAAATTTATATGGAAAATATTGCGTAAACTTAGGTCTCCTGTGAGCGGTTAAGTTAAACAACTACTTAAAAAAAAACTGAATTAAAGTAAGGTGAGTAAATGTACTCTTACTTTCCACCTCTGGGCAAGTGTTATCGACAACAGGGGGTGCACGATAACCACAGAACGGAGCAGAACGAAGACTGATACAAAAAGAAGCAGAGCTGTCCTGGATACACCACCTACCCCTGACAGCAGTTAAATATAGTTGTCTTAGTTTAAGCAAATAATACCGAACATGCATTAATAATGATCATTGATGAAATGAGTAAGATTAGACACACTGTATCTTAAAAAAAGATTGTCTTTAGACATGTTAACAGTTAAGAAGGGTGCAGTATGTAAAATGTTAGGTACATTGTGTACTGTAGTTCCCATATTCCTGATTAAATTAAGAACATAACATATCTGATCAATTACACTGTATAAGAATGTCCGTAAAACAGCCAAATAACATGCCTTCTTCCTGGGATAATTGGGTACAAAACCCCTGTGTGATGGGGATATTGGTTAACACACTTCTACCGGTAGTAATTGTAATAGTGTTAATTTTGCTGTTTGATCTATGTAAAATTCAACATCTTACACACTTAATACAGAGAAGGATCAGAACTTCAGTTTCCATAAAAAGGGTAAGATTGGGCACACAGTACAAGATCAAATTTTTGAGCAGGATGAAAAAATTTTGAAGAGAGTGATGAAGAAAAAAATATATTAGTTTGACAAATGTAAGAAATGATAGTTATCCAAACAAAATATCAGTGGTTATCTTAAGAAATGTGTGGGTTTACAAAAGAGGAAGAATGAAATGTTTTGCATAAAGACTTAAGCTTTACCTATAAAAACGGAGACAACCTAGAAGGGTCTTGTAAAATTGTTGACATTTATCATCTTCACGTCATTCAGCTGTCAATTCACTATAACAAATTCCCAAATCAGAAAAAGTTGGGACACTGTAGAAATTGTGAGTAAAAAAGGAATGGAATAATTTACAAATCTTATAAACTTGTATTTTATTCACAATACACTACTTGCACGTAGACTTGTGATGTACTTCCGCTTTAAAGTACTAGCGCTCACAGAGTTCCGGTTGTCGGCCATCCAGATGTCGACCTTAGAAAACGGTGGCTTGTGAACATATGCTGAGACGATTTTTGTCCTACCAGGAATTCTAAGGTTTGCAGTAAACATTTCAGCAGTGATCAGATTATTAAACCGCAAACACCAGAGGCACGGAGTAAGTTAGTAACTGGTGCTGTGCCAGTGCTCTTTGCCTGGAATGATTACACAGTTAAAGCATTGCGGCCCGGTGTGTGGGATAGGAGAGAGAAGCCTGCCGAAGTGGTTTCCGCTGAACCTGTGCACATGGACTTAACGATGGATCATGATTACTGTAGCTTTCCTGAGCCCTCTTCATTAGACCTGGCATGTGCTAAAATAGAAGAACTCTCCAAAGAAGTGGAGGAGCTGCAAAAACAGCTACATGAGCTACACGTTCAGCTTGATTTCGGATTGGAGCGGTTTACCGGCTCAGATGAGGACATCAGATTTTACACAAGGAAATCTAAAGATATAGATGTGATTACATATACTCAGTTTTAGATGCATGTATGTGGGATTTTTATGTTGTTTTATCAATCTTGCTAATTGCTAAAAGTGTTAAAGTTACAAAGATGTCCAAATAAGGACTGTGGAAATTGATTTTGTTCCATTTTTATATTTATTTAATTGATCATTTTATTCTATAAACATTGTGTGTTTCATATATGCACTGAGCTATTATGTAAAAATGAGGTGTTTATGTTCGAGAGTGGAAGGTTACCAGCTTTTGTGTGTGTGCTGCAAGGAGGAATTTAGGAATTTAGGAATTTACGTCTGGAGATTGTTAAGATAAGAGAGAGGCCTGAGGGAGAAAAGCAAACAGGGAACTATGTCATTAATTAATGCTTCAATGTTCACAGGATAAAATATGCAATGTATTTCTTACTTAATCAGTATTAATCATTGAATAATTGATGTAATAAATATAAGATGTTGTCTTTGATAAATGTGTATTAACCAATGTAATGAAGGTTGCATACAGAATAACTTAATGGGGGCAGGGCAGCTCAACCTTGAAGAAACAGAATCTCCTGTATGTATGTATGTATGTATGTGTGTGTGTGTGTGTGTGTGTGTGTGTGTGTGTGTGTGTGTGTGTGTGTGTGTGTGTGTGTGTGTGTGTGTGTGTTTTCTTTCCTAACAGATGGTTTTTAATAATGATTAAAGTGTTTGCTTAGAAGTAGTATTGCAGTAAAAGATTTAATATGTGTTTATCTATCTAAAGAAGTTAATGTGTGCCATATTCATATAACCAATTTTACAAATAATGAAATGATGTCATGATATTGAAATATGTTTTACATAATAATCACTTTCATCTTACAGCTTATGTTTTTTATAAATGAATGTTTTATTAATGATTTGTTTCTAAGAAAGCATTATAACATGCTATTTAAAGTGGAGGAGTACTGGAGAAGAACTGCAGGGCTCCCAGGGATGAGAGGAGAACAGATTGTTTTTTCTTTGTCTATGTGTGTCCATCTTTGCCTACAGGCTAAAATTGGGTGTGGTGATGGAGTCAGATGGACGAGGGGAACGGCCTTTGTGGGTGGAGATTTTCTGAAGAAAGATCGACGTCACATATTTTATAAATAAGCATGTTACTTCCTGAGCTGGTTGTTCGCTACTTGAGAGGACCCAGCGCTGTTAAACTTTTTCAATCTGATCAATAAATATTTGAACTTAGATATTCGTATCTTGTGCCTTTCCTCTAAATTATGAACATGCAAATGGACGCCTTAAAGTCCAACATGTAACATGTAAACAATTAGTAAACGCTAATGTATTCAGTATAACCCAGGTAAAAAAGTAGTATACTTTAGTGTATTAGAAATATGATTGAAGTACATGAAGTATAAAACAAGTATGCTTCTACTTGTTGTACTTAATTTAAAGAGTATTTAATATGTACTTTTTAAAAGTATACTTCCAAAAAGATGTAATTAAGTTCAACTTAAGAGTCCAAAAAATAAGTATACTAATTTACCAGCAGTGTTGGGAACGTTACTTTAAAAAAGTAATTAGTTATAGTTACTAATTACTTCTCACAAATAGTAACTGAGTTAGTAACTGCGTTACATTATTATAAAAGTAATTAATTACCAGGAAAAGTAATTACTGCGTTACTTAAAAAAAATTAATATTTCAAATAACTTGAATGCCCCTTACAAAATTAAATATGTTAAATTAATAAAATGGATACTAAAGAGAAATCACTAATTTTGTGGCAGCATGTGACGATGTGAGGTGCTTTATTAGATCAGAATTACTTGCCACAGACGTGGAGAGACTTTTTCTTCATGGGCATAAGTTGCACATTACACAAACATTCTTGCCTTTCACCTAAACAATGGAAAAGTAGTGCTTTATACTTCGTGTCTGCGACCGCTACCTTTGAGCTTGTTGTACTTGCCATCGCCCTGTCGCCGGTGTTTTCGGAGTGATTGATGCGCGATGACCGGGCTGCATGTCAGTGCTTTGAGATGGGGCACAGCAGCAGCAGCACCGCTGCTCGTTGAGAAGAGAAAACGACGCGTATTTTCATGTCAGTCTACAAAAGTCTCCAACCACGCCAGAAAAGATAGCTAGATTTGTCCTATAAAGTCGCTAAAGTGATAGAAAGTTGCTAAATCTAGCGACAAAGTGACCAAGTTGCTCAGACTTTTTAACACTGCTGCTCGCTCCTCGAGCCGTTTCTCAAAACCAAGTACGCCGAACTCGGACTTGTGTCCTTCGAAGTTCGAACTTGCAAGTTCAGACTCGGAAGAACGAACTCCTGACGCGAAATGCATTCTGGGAAACTTCGCTGTCATAAGTACACACAAGTCTCCTCTGATGCATCCTCGATAAAATGGGCGGATCAAGAACACATCCGGGGATTTTATGTGAACTTGGGCTTGATGCGAACTTTGAATTGGAACAGTACTTGGGCCGCGGCTGATGACGTTTCACAAGTCCACAAGAACACAAGTACAGATAAGAACGCATATTGAGAAACGGTTTCGGACTTGGACTGCGCGTGTGGGCGGGCCTTTTTGTGAACTCTGCCTCTGGTTGGCTACCGATGGAAATTAAGCCAATCATCATTCGTTATGTTTCTCACAACACACACAAGAGAAAAACAGTGTTTGGCTGAGAGAGTGAGCATACGCGGCTGAAAATCACTACAGTAAGATCAATTTTAGTAACGCGCCGCATTTTAATGTCAGTAACGATAACGGCGTTATAACGGGGGAAACAGTAATTTATTTGATTACTCGTTACTGAAAAAAATAACGCAGTTACTAACGCCAATTACTTATAACGCCGTTATTCCCATCACTGTTTACCAGTAATTCAATTATCTTTTAAATGTACTTTTTGAAAGTGTACTTTGTTGAAAATCTATTTTAAATTGTATAGAAGTTTATTTTTTTAAGTGTATTCATTTTCACATACTTGAGACAATTCAATGTACTTATGGGAAGTATATTTTTTGGAAATTAATTGTTAATTTACTTTTTTAAAGTGTACTATGATCTCACATCATTAGAAGTGTGACTTCTGTACACTTTATACAGTACACTCTAAAATAAGTGTATTTTTAGTTGCATATCAGAGTACTTTCATAAAATACGTTAGAATAATAAAATGTATACACTGCATGAAAAGAGCTGTATCCGGACAAATACGGATGGGAAATCCCTGCTAAACTTTAGGTTTGCCAGGTAAATGAAGTAGAGTGCTTGGAAACGTAATACTCAGAAGTAAACTCGTGAAACATCCAGAAACCTTGTGTATATGGATGTATACAGGAACTGGTGGAAGTTTCCAGGAATCCTCACAGCTGGTTGTGAGGAGTGCTGGTTGTGAGGTGTGAAGGGTTAATGACAGATGTGCTGTCTCTGTTTTCAAAGCTGGGTGGGGGGTTAACTCTTCGAGGCAGCACATTACATTAAAACATTATATATCTACAAGTGTGTTTACTAAATACATATATTATTAGGCTAATGTAATTTAATTCATAAAGATTTTTTTATTTAAGAAAATCTGAGCATCACTCAAAATAACTGTCAACATGTTTTTCAACTAAACATGTTTTGTAAACGTTATACATTTTATAAAAATATTTTATATTTTTATTATTGATAAAGTATAAAGAACAAATCAGTGTGAAAACGCAGATTATAAAAAGTACATAAAGTGCCAGCAGAGGATCTTAAATTATGAAAAAAAAAACATTTGAAACATCCAATGCATCTTGGAATTCATAGTCCGTTTACATCTACAGCAGTAACAACGCCAGGGCAAAAGACTCCAATTCCCAGAATGCACCTGCACCCACCCACCCATTCATTTCCACCAATTAGGATCAACGGCATTATTTCAAACCGCTACTGACTCTGTCTTCGTTTTCATGCTAAACAGTACAAGGTAAGTTTGACTTTCATTCGCGCAGATCTGTTCCAAATTTTGTTCCTATTTTGTTCTTCACTGTGATTACTTTTTGTCTTTATGCGAGAAGTGTTTTAATTTAAAGCACACACAGGAAACATTAAAGAGTAACTAAACCCTAAACCAACTTTTTTTGGTTAATGATCTGTAAGATTGATGCTTTATTAGTGCTGTTCATTGATTTTAGTCAGTTTTTTGACATTTGGATATAAAGTGTTTCAATACTACAATATGTGGTGTAAAAACGTCTGAGTGCTGCCCTCTTCAGGTTGAACGGTGGCTACTGCAGTTTAATTTTCCTATTGGATGTTGGGTCCAAAAAATGACTCGTGACGTAAGCAGGTTCAAGCTCACCACGCCCTTGTTACGATCTCACCACACACTTGGTACGAGCTTAGTTCATCCCCTCTATCTCCGTTGGGATCTGCCCACTTTTCTTGCGTTTTTCAAATATTGCCAGTGGGTGGAGTCAGGCTCTGACCAGGGGTTTAGTTACGCTTTAAGAGTATACACTGTACACAGTAACTTAAACATGCGGTTTTTCAGTGAGCAAAGTTACATGCAAAATGCCTGATAAACGAATCAATACGATGTTTAAAACTTTAAAAATAAAACGGCAAGATTACTTGTGTTGGAGATGTTCAGCTAACTGTAGCAAATGGTTCTTTCTGCTATTTTAAACTATATAACAGACGATCTTCTGTTGTTTAAAAGCTCATTGCTTTAGTTCTGGTATATGCTGCTTATTTTGCAAACCTGTTTTACTAGCTTTATTATGTTTAGTAACCAAGCCAGCTTCACTTTAAGTTTAAGATAAACTAACGTTAGATGCTGTTGTAAAGAAGCTTGGAGTCAAAATATATTTTAAAGTTGTATGATTGCCTTCTATTTTAATATGATGTCTATCCATGTTTGTGTTTACAGAGGTCATGTACCATGTAGTCGACAGAGGTTTCTGTGTAAAATTATGTAAGTTTAATCATTTAATTTAATCTTGTTTTAATTCATGACCGTGTCATGCTGGCTACCAGTCAAATATCGCATTCAATTAAAAATACTATTAATCACCTATAAAACCTTAAATGGCCTAGTACCTTCGTATCTTAGAGAATTAATATCAGAATACAATCTATCACGTACATTTCGGTCGCAAAATTCTGGTCTCTTAATTATCCCTAGAATATCAAAAGTGTCTAAGCTCTGAAATGATTTGCCAACTGATGTCCGTGAATCAGACACAGTCAATCACTTTAAATCTAACCTTAAAGGGACACTTCACCCATTTGTATTAAGCTTTGTATCTTTAGAACCCCAGTCATGTTTTTAAATGGTCGTGCATCATTTCATCATTTTGCATCATTGAAAGAAGGAAGTCCAATATCTTTGTTGAGGGGGTGAGACTACAAACACCCCTTTTTTTTTCAGTCAAATAGGCACCAAATTCGAAATGTATGTTACATTTCGACTACAAATATGACACACTTTCAATAAAGATTAATGTTACTACAGGTGAAATGCTCCATTAAAGGGTTCATATTATAGGGCTAAAAAGCACATTATTGTGTGTATTTGGTGTAATACAATGTGTTCATGTGGTTTATGGTTAAAAAAATCATTATCTTCCACATACCATACATTTTTTAGCACCTCTAAGTCCCGCCCATCTGAAACAGGTCATTTGGTACAAAGCTCATCGTTGTGAGAAAGCGCGGTGTCAACGGGTGTGAACTGATTGGCCAGCTATCCAGTGCGTTCTAATTGGCCGAATACCTCAGTAACGTAATCGGAAATATGATGCTCCTTGCCAAGTTTTGGAAGATGAGCTCCCAAACCAATAGTGAAAGCCACGAGATACTATCGTATTTACTACTACCTTATCAACACGAGCCTGAATCGGACCCAGAAACTCCGGATGGCTAAGCTAATCGATCAACTTTACAGCGCGATGTAAGCCGAACGTAACAGATGGTAAGGTAAGGATACTAAAACATAAACCATGTTTGCATTTGTGAAAGTAGAAACAACAAACAAGCACTAATCTGCACTTCTCAAATCTCGCGTTTGGATCATCATTAGGAAATGCATTAAAACACAGGCGCGTCTCTGCTCAAAACTCGTCTTTAAATCGTCAGTGAGGAAATTTATTAAATATGAAAACATCAGCTACTTACAGGATGTCAGTGTAGTTGCAAAGTTACAATTGCTCCACTTTTTAGACGAAGCCTTTGTGTACATCCAGCGGTTGTACTCCGCGATGTTAAGAAAGTAATCCTCCTTAAAATGTGCAGCACACAATCGAACATTTGGGCTGTAGTTGTTCTGAAACAGTGTTGTAAATAAAACCTAACCACTGGTTTCTTAATGTTTACTCTGTTGGAATGCCAACCAAAGTAGTTTTGCAACGAAACACAGCGTCTGCTCGACATGGCGGAAAAAACAATACTACAGCGTGATTGAAAGTTACACCCTCTATCTTTGTGTATATATGAGGGCGGTGTTATGAAAATGTTCAAACCAGTATGACGTCAAACTGGATGGGCGTGTTAAACGAGGTGGGCGTGGATGAGGCTTCACGTTTAAAAAGAATATCTCTTTGGATTTGAAACTTTAATTTTTGCAACTTTACAGATCTTTTATGTGCACAGACATCATTTAACACTCTAAAAACAAAGGAAAACATGCAATCTGACAATTTGACCCCTTTAAAGGCTCTCTAAGCGAATCTGCGAGACGTTAGTTATTGTTGACGTTTTAACTGTTTTCAAACAGACGGAGCGTAGCTAACTCCTCCCCCTCCCTTCCGTGCTTTCATGAACGCGCCCAACCCCCACCCCCAAATCCTTTTTGTCGTTTATTGGCTGGAATACTTTGTTTTGTTTTGTGCTGCTAGGTTTGGCCACTATGTTGATATTGCCGTTTGTGAAGCCTGGGCTGTCTACAGAGATTGCGTTTTTTTACAGTTTGATCAGCGGACAGGTAGCAAGCAGATAGTGAGGAGATGTTTCCAGTATGTAACAAAAAATGTTTTATGGTCTAAAACGCGTCAATTCGCTTAGAGCGCCTTTAAAGGATAATTCTGGTATTTAACACTTTTAGTCTCATTTCTGGTTTGTTTTGGATGAACTACAGTAATGGACACAGTAATGACTTTTGACTCGTTTAGAAGCGTCTCTTGACTGCTTTAGAATGGAGGTCAAGGGCCATGCACAAACATGTCATTAAAACAACACTTAACATTCATTTTCAAAACTGTGCTACTCACCGAGTGGTTCGTGGTGTTCGTTGATGATTAAAAACAAGTAGTGTAGAGAAATACAGTTTCTGTCATGTTTTATTTGGCATTTTGTAAAATTCCATTGACTTCTCTTGGAAGACTCATTGCTCGCTGATATATCACTCCGCCGCCTGAAATGGAAAAGGGGTCTGTTTACATGTGGTTGTAGTTTTTTCGCTCGGTTTCTCAGTCAAGAGACGCTTCTAAACAAGTCAAAAAGTCAAGACACGACCCATTGTCAAAATATCAGTGTCCATCACTGTAGTTCATCCAAAACAAACCAGAATTATCCTTTAAAGACTTATTTCTTTAACAAAGCATTCACATAATTAGTAAATTATACTTATCTCTCAATAGTTAGCTTGTACGGAACAAAGCATTCACATAACTGGTCTGGGTAATTTACTAATGCCGCAATAGCTAGCCTGTCTAGAACTGAGCATATATTAAAACACAACACTGTGTGACACTTGCATTACATGTGAATGGCCCCTACGCTAATAGGATTTTGTTTCTCTATCCCTGTCTCGTCCTCAAACCCGTGGACATTGAGACACACAGACCCAGTTCCGGCTGCCGTGGAGGTTAACACAGCCCTGATCTACTGGCCGCCCTTCAACGTGATGCCCAGACGATGCCTGACCAACGACCACCGACGGAACCCGTTAAATCTACTTATCTGTTTACATCCCATTTATATATATATATATATATATATATATATATATATATATATATATATATATATATATATATATATATATATTCCTCCTATGACTTTTTGTTCCTCCCTGACAGGGGCGTAACTATCGATAAGCAGGGTAAGCGTTGCTTACGGGCCCGGACCAATCAGGGGCCCGCCCGACTGGAAGAATTTGATTGACAGTCGGTGGGCCCTATCACATATTCGTTGCTATCCGCTGTTCCCAGGCTTTCTCACGGGTTTTCAATAGGCACCCGGATGACGTCAAAGTTCTGCGAGAGTGATTTAAAAGCAAACTCCTCCGTATGGTTTCGCGAATCACTCTCGCGGTAGTTTGACGTAACCCAGCTATCAATTTTTGCGCATGAAGTCGAACAAGCCATCGCCCAATGAAATCACCGCTAGCGATAAAGCCCAACCAATCACAGCCCAGAGTTTCTGTGCACGTTTGAAATCGGCTGGTTTGTATCTTTTTGTTTCTTAGCACAAACAAGAAACGATAACGCTTTAAATACCCAAACACTACACCAGACACCTAAAGCAAAGCACAAAGTGCAGCAGTAAGTAAACACATGATTTTAAACGGTATGGATCGATCCTGCGTATGTAATGATTGAGCTGTGTTTTGTCTGAAGTTTAGAGCCGCTGTGTGCATCATGCCATCCAGAACTGAAGCCCGGAAAATGCCTCTACAAATTATAATGTGGTTATAATGTAACGTTATAGCCTATAATGTAAATGAGCTTTTTTAAGTATTTAGACCTAGGTGTATGTGTGTGTAGTCATAGCAATGAGTAACAAAATGTTATAGTGTGCTGTCACCAGCAGTGTTTTTTAATATGATATGGTGCGCTGTCACCGATGTTATGTTTTTGTTGTGGTGCGCGTAGGCTATTTCTGATTTTGTCAGTCATCTAATGTCTCTATGATCCTGTCCTGTCCCATTCATTGTAGCCTGCTTGTGGACATTGCGTCATCACGTGCTGTAGTAAAGGGCCCGTCTTGATAATCCTGCTTAGGGGCCCGGTGTTGGCTCGTTACGCTACTGCTCCCTGAGGTTTTTCTCCTAGAGGGTTTTTCAACCCCGGGGAGTCAACCAACATTGGCTTAACTTAGCACCCTCTTGTATACGAGACACTATTAATTTGCTCGCTTGTAAAGTTTATTCATAGCCGCTGTATTTTGCTACTTATATTGTCTGTCAATTTTTCTATGTTTCCCCTTCTTTTAATGTAAAGCTGCTTTGAAACAATTACAAATTGTGAAAAGCGCTATATAAATTGAATTGAAATGTCTCTTTCCTGTTTTACAGATGCAGTGAGGGAGCGATTCCCCAACATCGACGTGGCAGAGATTTGGGCCCTTCTACGGAGGAAGTGCAACAATGACAGCTACAAGGCCTCTAGTAGTTCAAATCAGAGCTAGATGTGCATATAGTACAAGTTGTTCGCAATTGTTCTCTTCCCGGCATTTCAAAGAAAGTCGACTGTTTTAGGTTCCCTATTTTGCCAATATCTGTATTTTTGTGTGTTACTTTTGTGTCAAGAATAAAGATCCTTTTTTGAAATGCAGTTTGTAATTTGTTTGTGTGAATTTGAACTGAATTGTAATATAATACACTTGTAGTGTAATAGCAACATTCATGCTTAAGTATAACAAAATGGGGATAAAAGTACAGATGAAATATACTTAAAATATAAAAAATACACTATAATAATATTGCACTGAAAGTACGTGTCTATGATGTTTAGGTTGTAATTGAACTTAACTTTAAAAACATTATTATTGTCATGGTGGGACACTTTAAAAGCACTAAAAATAGTTAGGAAGTGCATTTGTAGAGCACTTGAAATATTACAGAGGCATACTAAATTAACATAGTTTATAGTAATTATAAGTATGATAGCAGTATGCACAAAATGTACTTAAACACAACTATAATTTGTGCTGCAATGACTTTTTTAGTGTACTTCCATTAAAATGGCAATACAATGCAATTGTACTGTAAGTGTGCTTAATTACTCATAAATCTTGATTTTCAGGAGTGTATTTTAGTGCACTTGAAGTTTAAAAAAAGTTTTTCCATTTTAGTATACTATTTACACTTGAAGTGTAATCAAATAGGTGTTAAGTTGAAGTTAATACATAATTGAGTACACTGAACTATACTTGGATTTGACGAAAATAGTACAAAATATAGAAAATATACTTAGTACACTTTTTTAAAGTATATTTTTAATGAAAAAAAATTTCACCTGGGAAGTGAATCTGCTTACAGGTTTCCCAGCTACCGTCACCTGATGTCATTCTGGTGGCTAATCGAGCCATCCGTACACAAAATCATTTGCGTGTCCAGATCTAAATCGGCTGCTAGAAAGCATGAAGATATTACACGTGTACTGCCACCATCAGAGGTACGTTATATACTCACAATATGCACACAATAAGTGTGACTGTACATGTACAGAATAACCTGGACAAACTACCTCTATACACTGCCGGGATCAGCGTGTGTGTGGCTTTCAGCAGCTGATGTGAATTCTAACCTCCCTGAAGAGTTCACCGATTTCCCAGACACACAGGTCTTCATTGACTGCACTGAAATCAGATGTCAAACACCATCCTCACCACTACTACAAAGTGAAATGTACTCAAATTACAACTCTCACGGCACAATGAAAGGCCTCATTGGAATAGCTCCTCATGGACCAGTGACATTTGTCTCTCAGCTTTATGCTGGGTCAATCAGTGACAGGGAGATCTTTAAACAGTGTGGGATAACCAAAAGATTGTCAGAAGACATGGCAGTTATGGTTGATAAAGGCTTCCTGATTAGTGACTGTGTCCATTCAAAGTGTACTGTCCACCATTTCTCTCCAGGTTAAAGCAGATGCCAGCACATCAGCTGAAAGAAACACAGGCAATAGCGAGACTGCGTGTGCACGTGGAACGAGTCATCAGGAGGATCAAACAATACAAACTTTTTGATGGTGTCATCACACATTCCCACAGTGTTAACATTAATCAACTTTTTACAGTTGCATGTCTATTGTCAAATGATCAAAATAAGGCATTAGTAAAAAGACATGGATCTAATGAGATCTCTTAGATAACTTTATTTGAGTACTGGTATGCTATTTCACATGTATGACTTACTTTAACTGAGTGACACTCAAATCTGGCTCCTGAGATCCACTTTCCTGCAGAGTTAGCACTAACCCTAATCAAACACACCTGGGCATGCTAATTAATGTCTTCATGATCATTAGAAAATCACAGGCAGGTGTGTTTGATTAGGGTTAGTGCTAAACTCTGCAGGAAAGTGGATCTCACGAGCCTGTTTTGAGAATCACCGCTTTAACTGTTACATTGCCATTTTTAATATTACCTCTGAATATGTTTATTTAAAAAAAAAAATATGGCAAGCAAGATTAATGAAATTTTCTGAATAAAACTGACATTGTACAAATAAGAAAATGAATTTGAACATAAGAAACCGATATTGTACAAATAATAAACACATGTATTAAAATATGTCTGAGTGCTATTTTACAGAGTTATGTAATTTCTCTGACGACTTTAAAATATCAGTTACTTTTTCATTGACAAATATTTAGGAATGTATGTGTAAAAGTAAAAATAATCCACCTTCTCTCTTATAACTTTGTGCACTGAAGTGTCACATACGTTGGACAAAATAATCATCCTGGGCCCACACCATGAAATCACACCACTGCATTCCTGAGACAAGTAGCTGTCCCTGCATTTGGTAATAGTATGCATGGCTCTTTTTTAGGGTGAGAAACCCATTGTCCATTAGCAAATATTTGCAGTCAAAAATGTTTTTGACATTGGGGCATTTACCGGTAATTTCAACAAGTCCAAATTGAGGACACAAAGTGGGATCAAAAATTACACCATCAGGGATGCACCAAGCCAAGGAGCATCGGGATGGCGGTTAAATCACAGGGTGAGTAGTTAACATTTTCCAATTTGCTGTATTCCACTGTTACCTCAGACTCTATTTCAGCACCTCTTCTCATCTTGGCCGTCTGTCGGGTTCTTCTGATGATTCCCTGCGAGGGACTTTGCAGAGCTTAGACCTCTGACGTGACATTTCTCTCGAAACCTGGAAGCTGTTACTCTTGATCTGCGAAGCTGATGCCAGTCAGGACAAGAGCTTTGCTCACGTGTTGCCTTTTCAATTTTCTGAGCCAGATCTAACTGTGTGTTTAGACTTTGAAGATGTAAGAGCTCCTCCTCAGTGCAAACAAACGTGCAGTCAGATGGAGCAAGGTAATGTCCTTCAAGAAGCAAATGTGGAGTTGATGGGGCATCATGTAGTGTGATGTACCACGATGTTAAAACAGGCTCCTGGTTGGACAACACGCTTCCTTCCTGGACCAACCCAAATGCACTCTCTACAAGTGGCTTGTCAGGTGACATGTTCATGGGGTAACCAATGGCTGGTCCTCAAGGTTGTATTCTGCATATGCCTCCTCAACTCTAAACATGCATGGATCAGGAAAAAGGCCGAACATCCCTCTGGAGAGTCCACTTCTGTAGGGAAATGTTTAGCTTGAAAATTGTTGTTGCTAACTTTACATTTGTTATAGTTCTAATTACTGTTTCTACTTTTTATACTCTGTATTTTTTAAGCATTTAATTACAAGTAAGCATCCTTGTACAAAAAATAATTGGTTGCTGAACTTACCTCACTCCACCTTGTGCAGTACGATTTGCTACAGGTTTTGTGATGACCATGGCATTGATGGGGCCTGGTTTCACACCCTGACAGACAAATGTAGGTATTAGAGAGAATAAAAAGCTGAAACTAAAAACATAGAATGCACTTAAAAAAACAGGTTCTACATAAAATATCCTACATAATGTTAAGCATACTCTGTGAAAATATAACCTTGAAATCTTTAATATGAACTGAATAAGATAATGTCAAAGAAATCATGGTGAATTAAATGGATGAAATTTAACTTTGATGCTCCTGATCTCAGAATTTCATTGAGACTTTAGTCTAAATTTCATAATGATTATACAGTGTTATAAATAAGGCTCGGATTTTAAATAACCATTGTTCGTGGTTTATGCCAGGATTGTTCCCTTTCATTGCAGCTTAGCACAGGGGGTACAACATATAAATTAAGCTGGGAATAATGAGCACTTTGAAAGAGTAAGGCAGCCATGTGATTGCACAAAGCAGTGCCTGCCACACATGAACACTTGTGTGAGCACCACAGGTGAAGCATCCCTGAGTTCAACCTATAAAAACATATATAATTATTAACTTGTATTTATTACCAATTAAGTCCAAGTTAGTAGCATTTTAACTTTAGTAGAACAGTAACGAGGTGGCTTTGCAGGAGCAGATTACTCTTTGGCTACTATACTCTGGGTTTATGTAATACTTAATGTTGGAACCATGCATAATATACAGACAATATTATGATTCTGCAAAACCTCCTTGTTATTTAATACTTAAAGAACATGAACACATGAACATTTTAACACACTTGAACACCTGAACTGGGTTTGGAAAACAGTGAACCCTATGTCTCTAGCATAGTATTAAATTGTGTGGTGCCTCATTCTTCCTCATTGACCTGTAACACAAAGCTCTAACGCTGACTTCCCCTGTCAGCCTGTCTTTATTTGATACTGATAACAATAACAAACACACACCATGAAAACAACAAAAACATTTGTTTGTTAATAGTTAGCTAACAGTTAGCATTGACAACTAATTAACATTCAAAGTTGCTTACCTTCGTAATCGTGTATATAAGAGGCTGCGTATAATTTAAACCCTTTCTCCAGCTTGCTGGATGGAGCTGTGGTGGATTTTTTGCAAATGCGATGCACATCGGTAACGTTAATCTTAGGGAGATCCTGGAGACAGCTGGTGTAGAACATAGCCATTGCTAAACCGGAACTGACTGAGCCTTACTGAGAAGAATTCGGAAGTAGTAGTGAAAGTAGCGCATAGAACAGGGATTCCCAAAGTGTGGTGCGCGCACCCCCAGGGGTACGCGAGCTGCCACCAGGGGGTGCGCGAGAGGAAAAATTTAATGGCGGTCTGTTTCTTTAAGTGGGATTTTTCCATACAATAAATAAATAAAAAAATGAAAAGTAAACATTTCCTTTGTAATCGTTTTTATTTTAAATAAAAAACTATACTTAATTAGTTTTTGATAGAAACGTAGAAGACAGCTGCTGTCTTTTTCTACGCACTGCTCTTCTGTTATGCACTGCAGCCGCTATATGCGTGCCAACTCGTTTCATTCATTCCATATATATTATAAATATGCTCAACTGGCTGAAATCAGGGAAACTGTCAAGTGTGGGACGTCTTATGATAAAGTTGTTAGTCACAAAGGAGGAGAGGGATCAAGAGAGAGAGACTTTTTATGGCACAAATAGAAACAATGAAATGTGACGAGACATGGGCACGTCTAATGCACAGGATACGCGAGCAATGTGTTTTCATGCATGGTAAAGAGACCGCCAATGAATTATATAATAAAACACATACATACTTAAAAAGACACTGTAGGGAACTAATTAAAGGCTTTCATTTAATTTAGTTTGAAACTTAAGCAGTTATAATGAATCTGCAAACTATTATACACCTTTTGTGCGAACAGTAAAGGCTTTCGTGAATGATGGGTCTGCACGTTACGCACTCATCTAGAAGGAGAGCGCACTGGTAAACATGAGGAAATTCATATATCATCTATTAGCTGACGGCAGTAAGTGTACGTTTTTTACCATAGTAAACTCGAATGGCATCTAAATATCACAGTGGTTAAACGCATACACAGGGGCGCGCATTAATCTACGCTGAGCGTAGCTGCGTCTGGTCGTAGTTTCAGATGATGAAACACGCGTAAATATTTTCACAATGTAAGACGTAGCTAAGCTCGAGGTAGGACTTACACCCAACTTCTTAACGTCCAGCTGTTGCAACCGGCCCCTGGTTATTTGGCATGATTAAACATGAGTCTTTAAAAACAAATCTTTTTTTGAAGTGGGGATTCGGGGTGCGCCAACCCGGTTGGGACATAAGGGGGTGCGCAGGAAAAAAAGTTTGGGAACCCCTGGCATAGAATATAGATAACACATCAAATATTGAAAGTGCCACATTTTCCCAGATAGCAAAAAATATCCGCAGGACTTCTTTTTGCCGCCAGCCCTAAACTGTCGGCTATAGGTGCGTCCCACATCTCTCCTCTTTCGCTGCATTTTTCTTTCGTTCTGTTACTTGAACTTGGGGCTCGAGCCTGACCAGGATTCGAGCTGACTTAGAGAACAGCAAGCCAAGTTTGTTTACCGTTAATTATTAAGACTAAATGGGCAGGCAAACTGAAACAATGAAAGTAAAAAAACTATCCGGCAAAATATGGTTGTACATGTCTATAGAAAATATACTATAAATAAAGCAATTATTAATTTTCCCAATGCATGGTTGTTTGATCTGTCTTCCGTTTAAAATGTTATACATTTTGCAAAGGAGGATTTTCAGCACAGCAACTCAGCACCCCCCCCCCCCCCCCAAACCTCAACCCCCGGTCCGCGAACTTTTTTTAAAGCTGAAACCGGTCCGCGGTGTAAAAAAGGTTGGGGACCCCTGCTAAAGGTTGGGGACCCCTGCTATAGACAACTGCTTTTGTCGCCTTGAAATAGGAAGTGTACTACACCTCCTGACCAAAAGGAACATTATTTTGTTAAAGCTGACACATTCGGCTTCTGGAAACAAAACGCAACTGTTGTGTTACAGAGTAACTGTTGTGTTACGGAGTAGTGCCCCTACAAAAATCTGTTTTCGTTTTTATACTGATAACATGGATGATGAGGGAGAGCAATGCATCAATTGACAAATCAGGCACAGCTTCATCTGGTAAGAGGAAATGCAGTGATATATAGACAAACTTAACTGTTTGCAGTACAGACAAAACAAAGGTGGTGTGCAATCTGTGCAAAACAACCTTTAGCAGGGGGAAAGATATCAAGCATCTGAGTACATCTGTAATGCACAATCATATGCATTTTAAACACTCTATCACAAGATCCCCAGCTCTGAAGCCTTCTCAAAGCACAGATCCATGTACTAGTGCACCCTCATCTCCAATCATGGCAGCATTTAAAGAGTAACTAAACCCCTGGTCAGAGCCTGACTCCACCCACTGCAATATTTGAAAAATGCAAAAAAAGTGGGCAGATCCCAACGGAGATAGAGGGGACGAACTAAGTGTGTGGTGAGATCGTAACAAGGGCGTGGTGAGCTAGAACCAGCTTACGTCACAAGTTATTTCTTGGACCCAACATCCAATAGGAAAATTCAACTGCAGTAGCCACCGTTCAACCTGAAGAGGGCAGCACTCAGACGTTTTTACACCATATATTGTAGTATTGAAACACTTTATATCCAAATGTCAAAAAACTTACTAAAATCAATGAATAGCACTAATAAAGCATCATTCTTACAGATCATTAACTAAAAAAAGTTGGTTTAGGGTTTAGTTGCTCTTTAATGCCAATTACATTGCTGAAATGATTTGCACCGATTTATTGCCATAGTCCACTGTTGAAAAGGCTGGCTTTTATAATCTCCTCAATGTTGTTGCACCCCACTACAAAATACCTTCTCGGGCTCACTTTTCTCGTAAAGCCATCCCAGAACTTAATGCAAATGTCCACAATAAGGTGAAAGAGGCGCTTGAAAGGATGGCCGGAAAATTTGTCCACTGCACAACTGACATCTGGATATAAATTCTCTACAAATGCGTATTTGTCCTTAACAGGGCATTGGGCCACGCAGTCAGGAGAGCCAGAAGTGACATATAAACGGGTAACAGCACTTCTAAAATTGGATGTGATAAATGAGGACCACAGTGCTGCAAACATTCAGGAACATATTGAAAAGATAGTGCATACTTGGCAGACAGGGGTAAAGAAGCCATTCTCAGTGGGCAATTTTGTGACTGATAATGCTGCAAATATGGTCAAAGCCATGACTAGTAATGGCCACATCCGTTGCATGGCTCATTGCTTACATTTAGTGGTTAGTGTTGCCTTGAAGGTTTGCCTGGACTTAGGCCGTGTAATCTATGCATGTCGAAAAATGGTTGGATTTTTCCACCGATCCAACAAAGCTACAACAAGGCTTCATGAAATCCAAGAACAGCTTGGTCTACCACAGCATACCATGATACAAGATGTGTCCACTTGATGAAATTTCATCATGTATATGCTTGAAAGGGTTCTAGAGCAGAAAAGTGCCCTCATATCCATTGGAACTGAAATGGACCTTGGAGGGTCAATATCTCATCATCAGATCATCTCTGGGCATCTCTGTCTTGTGTCATCCCATGTATTCAAGCATTCAAATCAACTCTGGGGAATCTGGAGGCTGATGCAGCTTTAAAAGGCTACCAGATGCAAAAAAGCTAGTTTTAGCACTGAAAACACAACTACATTCACGTTTTGAGCCAGTATTTCAGAACCCCACTGGCCCATACTTCAAAGCAATGCTTTTAGACCCCAGATTCAAAGGAATGCCCAAATCTTTGCTCAGTGATGCAGAATTTAGCAGGCTGAAGGAAAGTGTTACCAGTGAAATTCAGTATGAGATGACAGAAGGACAACCTGCTGCTTTAGCTGTAACTGATCCCACCATGAATGAGCCATCTCATTCTGATAGTCTGTTTTGGGGTGCAATGTTAACCATGGCCCAGGAGAGCAACAATCCAACTAACAATGCCACATTTCAGATGACTGCCAGTGCTTCCATAGAATGCTACCTAAGTGAGAGCTGCTCTGTGTCACTAACATCAGATCCAGTAGCAACGTACTGGTCAAAACAGGCAGCTAGCAATCCTGCATTGGCACATGTTGCCTTGAAATACTTGAACTGCCCTCCAACAAGTGTCTCATCTGAACGGCTTTCAACAGAGCAGAAGACATTGTTTCTTCACATTGGTCAAGACTTCTTCCATGTCATTTGATTCAGCTTGCATTTATTAAGATAAACAAGAATGTCTAATGCAATGTGTCTGTCTAAAAAAAGGACTGAGTGACCGTTGTTTATATTCAGTTGACAATTTGTTCAGATTTACATTTAAGCAGTGTAATATTTGTTTTGGCAAATCTACTACACACATTCTTTTATTTATTTTCAGCTTCTTTTTTATTAGTGCAGTGCTTTTATTTAAGGTTGTGAATGTTTGTCTTTGTTTTACTGGAAAACAAGATGAAAAAAGTTTATCTTTTTGATCAGAATTTTTGATCAGTATTTTGTATTACTGTTTTCAACATCATTTTTAATAAATATTTACAAAGTTTCAATTATATTAAAAAGAAAAATGAAATTTTTCATGTAATTTGACAAACTTCCGGTTTAGGCCACATCTACTTCCGGTTTTATCTGAATACAAATACAAATAATTTTGAGATTGTTACAGAAACCAGGGATGTGATTTTCCGGATTAATCCGGAATTCCGGATTTTCCGAACTGAAAATGTGACCTACGTGAATCATGCAAATACGAAAAAAATAGGGGGGAGGGGGTATCTCACAGCCGTCACCATGGTAACCTGGGACGGAACCACAATCGCCGTCCCCGCGCAACAGGGCCACACCGGGCGGCACGTCAGATGACAAAGAGATGCATTTTCTTTCCTTTCCAAGTATCATAAAGGACGTGTTTCCGACCATTCGCAAATGGCGGATGGCTAAGTATGATTGTATTGGTCAGATCAGTCATGCTGCCTGCGAGGGGTCCTGCAGTGTACCTCAGTCGCCCTCACGCTACATTTCATGAAAATAACATTTCCAGATCGGATGATCTGGGTATGTATTATTGCTTGTGTCTATCGAAAAAGGAATCACGATCTCGATTCATATCCTGTAATAAGATGCTGTATTTACGTGTTCACGTATTTACATTAAAACAATTATCCAGATGTTATGTTGTCAAACTTGCTTACACTCACACAGTGTAAAACCAAACCCTATTCATTCACCAATCAGACCCGATCGTTTCTCTCCTCTCTTCTCCTCATTTGCGACGTTTGGCTGTCACTCGCGTGACGCGAAACAAAGCAGCAAACATATACACGTCCGTTTACTTGGTGGATTTGGAGTGGCAATTTTCAAAGAAATGAGAGGAAAAACAAGCGCCATTGCAGAAAATCCTGGTGGCGACTGAGAGAGGGACGATGCAACAATATTGGTTCTGAAAAAAGGCAAGGAAATAAGTTACATCTGAACGTTTCTCAATCGGAAGGCTGCAGCCTCCAGAGGTCTCATAGGCTGCATACGTCATCGAGCCTGGTTTAACCTAACTGAGCATTACATTCGGAAGTCATAAACATATTACAACAATTTACGATTAACTAAGAATAATAGTAAACTTTATAATCAGAGCCGGCGCCAGACCATAACTAACAGGGGGGCATTTGGCTTCCAACGGGGGGGCACGCAATAGCAACAATAACTTGCAAAAAACAAGACATTAAACAACAAATACAGCAAGTACACACTCATACAACTGGTACAGACTGTCAGCTCATTTCCTGTATAAAGTGCAAAGACCACAAACTATGCGCAAAACTATTGAACTTCGACCGCGACGTGAGCGCAAGCTGAGCTCTACTGCGCTCGCGCTTTGCTCTACGCAACAAAAAACCACCCTTGCGCGGCGCAAGCCATTGAAATGAATGGGTTTCATAGCGCAGCGCGCACCGCTTCCTACCTTTAAAAAAGCTGCTTTACCACAATCACGTCGTAATGCTGTTAACGGTCTATAGCCACACTTCACATTTAAGCGTACGTAATTTAAAACAACGCTAACTTACCTTTAAAATAGCTGAAGACGGCGTGTACGAACATAAACTTCCTTAAAACAGTGTCCTGTAGATTTGTAAATTCCACCTCGACCTCTAATCTCTGAGTTTGAGCCAGTCTGTGTTTGCATGAATATGAAGCAGGCGGTGCTGATTCGTTCTAAATGTTCTAATATCCATATTTTACACGATCCATAAAATGCCGCGAAAAAACACGTTGCTAGTATCAAGTCACAAATATGCTAAAGACGTAAGACGGGTGAGACGCGGCCAGGGGCGCCGTTAGGGGGGGTTCAGAGTATGCCAGGCATATGGGCCCATAAGTACGCTAGAGGGCCCCACCGTCATCACTTTTCGTTTTTTTTTTTTTATTGTACACGTAAATAATAACACTGTAGTAAAATGTAAAGTAAATTAATATAAAACTTATGGGAATGACGTTGTGTTAAGTAAAAGTGAGACACTTTTAAAAAAACAGCGTGCAAGCATGACGATGCAATTACATATTTGGCGGTTCTGGTGGTTTTTAATTTGATTGTGCGGGTATGGATATGGGTGAGTAGGCAACATTTTGGTTTGGGATCAGTTTGGTGGGTTTGCTATGCAAAGTTACCAGAAATAGTCGACAGCCCTACAGTTTGACATTTCAAGGTAAGATCTCACATGCCACTAAAAAGCGTTCATGCTGATCCCAAACTGTATGTTTCATGAAAAATAAAAAATATTTGTGTTAATACAATATTAGCATAGCGACTGCTGATAACTATTGCATTTTAAAGACGGACAATAACTTAATAGGCGTAGTTAAAAATAGTATTTTCTAAATAAACATGAAATAGGAGAATTGTCTAAGCCATAATTGAGTTAAATTTTAAATGACTAAAAGCTGGTTTTAATGTGACAGCGAATCATTTTCAAAGTGAAAGTGATTCATTTTTATTCAGGTTTGCAACGGAGGTTTTGTCCAAAATAGTAAGTGCAGCTATTATAAACGCTATATCAGATTGTTTTTAACATGTATCCTAATAAAGAATGTCTGTTTTATATTTATGTTTGAGTTTTGTTGTGTTTAAATATTGTTGTAATGTTGTTAATGTTTTGTTTTAATTTAATTCCATTATTAAGACTCTAATATTAAACGCCATTGGGTGTTGCAATGGTTTGAAGGCATAATATGACGATACAAAGGGGGTTGTAACACATCATTTTAAGTTTAAATTAACTTTTGTTTGCTTCAAATATTTGCTTCAAATGAATTTCAATTTTAATCAATGTTTTGTTGATAAGTGTTGTGAATATTAAAGAAAAAGAACATTAAAAAGAACACCGTGCATCTCATTACGTAACAAATATAAACTACTGCAATATACTACGAAATGCCAAAACATGCAGTATTATCTTTAATCGCTTTTCAAAAAACAGCCTTCAGTGCACAGAAATTAAATTTTCATGCCCATCAGCAGCACATTTGATTGCGGCATGCTTTTGACTTTTAAAAATCAACGTCATATTTAAAACTTTAGACGATTGTGCTTTTTGCAATTTCTGTGTCACAGGCAAATGGCGTGCGCGTGCGAAGCGCATACTCTTAAATATCAAGGTAATATTAATTTTAATTTTGCCGGCCACGCTTTTTTGTCATGAGCAGAGGACGGAATACCACACATACATACAGAGAACAGCAACATAAAGAGAATTTAAGTTATTTTGTGTTTTTCTGACGAATACAGTCAGTTCGTAAGACAATTTTAAATGGACTATATAAGATCATCAATATGAACTCTGAAGAATGAACTAGCCTATTATAGGCTAAACATAATTGTACACATTTAGCTTCTAAAACTAGCTTCCATAGATTTCCATAAATTCAGAAATGCCTCTCCATTCATTATTCTTCTTTTAGTGACCTATTTAAAATCAATTGAATGTTTTCTGCCTTTCCAGATTAAAATGGTATTCGTTTTTCGAATAAATCTTTTTTTTTTGCTTCATTCATTTATTTTTAGTTGCAAATGCGACCTGTAAAACTAAATAAACGCACTCAACTGAGTAATTTTATATAGCTACACATTATGGTATAAAAATCAAACATTCATCTAAAGGAAGGGGCCCAAAATTCTGTCTTGCATACCCCCATTGAAACTGTTCATTGCGCCCCTGGACGCGGCAATACATCCAATCAGAGAAACTGATCTATTTTAATTAAAGAAAACATATATCAACTATATTTTCCTCATTTGATTACATTACAAGTCACGAAACATTCAATGTTTAATTTATTTTAATTATTCTTGATATATATTAAATTAATAAAAAACTTTTTAGGGGGGCACAACAACCTGTTTGGGGGGGCACTGCCCGCGAATGCCCCCCCTTGACGCCGGCCCTGTTTATAATCGTTAATATTGTGAATCTTGATTACTCTTGATGACGTATGCAGCCTAGAAATGCGACCTCTGGAAGGCTGCAGACTTAGGATTGAGAAACGGCCTCTGTAACATCGTTTGTTTCAAAGGTTTCGTGTTTTTAAAGTTTTAAGGTTGACCAGTTTGATTAAAATAAATAGCACCTGTACTTTTTTTGTACAATTGCTTTTATTTATTATTGTCAACCTTCTATTGTTTATGTTTAACAGCTAACAAAGTTACTCATCTACAGGGGTCTAAAATTAGAAAAAGAGACCTTTAAGACACTTTATTATAACTAAAGGTCCTGTGTAGCACATTTTTACAGATATTTGTATTAAAAAAAATACTCTGGTAAAAGTAGAAGTACTGATTTAACTTCTTTACTCAAGTAAAAGTACCAAATACAGGCTTGGAAATTTACTTAAAGTATTAAAAGTAAAAGTAGCCATGCGAATGATAACCATTTTTTATGCAAAGCTCACGTTACCTGGATCACACAAATGCTAGAGTGCAAGCTGAGAAACCTAAGTGGATATGGGAAAAAAAAATCTTTGTAAGATTTATTCTTCTTTTTAAGCCATTGCCTACATTTTATATGGATGTCTGCAAAATAGGCCTTCTTTTGACATGAACATTTGCATGTTGCACATTTAGCTGTTAAAGTTGGGTAAAAATGTAAAACAAAAATAAGTTAAAACATATTTTGGTAACACTTTACGGTAATGGTACATGAATTATCATGAATTCATGTATAAATTCATGCATGAAATATGCATTCATTTATGCATTAATATCTCATGAATCATCAAGAACTAACACGAGTTCAACGTCTTTCATTCATGACTTCATGGATGAACAACACCTTAATTAAAACATTAACTAAGAGGAGTACATCATCATGAATTATGATTTATTACACATGATCATGAGGTTTTCTTTGTTCACAAAAAAATCGGTCTTCACCACCCATTGTGGATAAAGCAACAGTAGTGGTGGTACATAAATCATCATATATTCCATTATTAACTAAGCATTAACTATCAATGACTTCATCGTGTGTGTGGCCCCTCAACTAAAGTGGTGACTTGGTGCTTTGAAACACTTATGAACAATGTGGCATAACTGGGAACATACAAATAATGTGGGCATTCAAATAAAGTGGTCATCATTAACTAAGCATTAACTATCAATGACTTCATCATGTGTGTGGCCCCTCAACTAAAGTGGTGACTTGGTGCTTTGAAACACTTATGAACAATGTGGCATAACTGGGAAATGACATCAATATGAAAGTGAAGGTTCAAGCCGTTGCAAACAATGTACTGTGGACACAAATGGACTTTGATCTTAACTTTTACTGCTTTATTCAGTATATATAAACAGTATAAACCAGTTGAATCAACAGCTGGAAAGAGCTGAGAAGGAAATTAGTACATACACCATGAACTTTATTTTAAGTGCCTGTATATCTCAAAACTTTTCAAAAACATAAAGCTGTTTTACAAAAAAGAAAAAAAAAGAAAAAATATTTTACAAACAGGTTGATCTTTTTTGGTAAAGAGTCACCTTTTAATGTACAGTATAAAGCTACTGATGTGGACCATGCTACTGATGTGGATGCATGACCATGTTTTTGAATGGTCATGCATCAATTTCTTAGCCTAGAAATCTAGACGCACCCTAGCGGCCGCAAAATATATTTGCTGCCAGGGTTTAGTCTAGGCACTCACAATACACTTAACCGGTCCAAAAACCAAAATTTGGTCAGGCCAATCACATCGTGTGTAGCGTCTGTGGGGCGGGCTTAACATGATGACGACAGAGCTGCAACGGTTCCTACTTGAAAACAGAGAATGGCTGCTGCTGCTGGCGAACAGCTATCTTTTGAAGCGGCTTTGGCCGCGACTCTGGAGGACTTAGACTTATGTTTCTTTGAGAGAAGAGCAAATAAACCCTACTGAAGTCCTTTTTAAGCAAGAAAGATGTGTTTGGAGTTTTGCCGACTGGTTACGGTAACTACGTCACCTTCTTCGTTGCTCTGATCCGTCATAGCGCTATCCTATTGCGTGCAGATGCATTTTGAGGGACAACCTTATATCCCGCCCCTTGCATTGAGCCGTTTGTGTGAAGAGTTGCCAGACCTTACATCTTGATGTAGGTCTGGCTAACCAGGCTATCAATTTCTCAGTTGCCGCTGAGACAGGAGAAATACAGATTTCAGTGTTGCACTTCCTTCTTTCAATGATGTAAAAATCATCCTTTTGCATCATTGAAAGAAGGAAGTGCAATGTCTTTGTTGAGGGAGTGAGACTACAAACACCCCTTTTCTCTGTCAAATAGGCACCAAATTCTAAATGTATGTTACATTTCGACTACAAATATGACACACTTTCAATAAAGATTAATGTTTCTACGGGTGAAATGCTCCTTTAATGCTTAGTTAATAAGGACCACTTTATTTGAATGCCCACAGAATTTGAATGTTCCCAGTTATGCCACATTGTTCATAAGTGTTTCAAAGCACCAAGTCACCACTTTAGTTGAGGGGCCACACACATGATGAAGTCATTGATAGTTAATGCTTAGTTAATGATGACCACTTTATTTGAATGCCCACAGAATTTGTATGTTCCCAGTTATGCCACATTGTTCATAAGTGTTTCAAAGCACCAAGTCACCACTTTAGTTGAGGGGCCACACACACGATGAAGTCATTGATAGTTAATGCTTAGTTAATAATGGAATATATGATGATTTATGTACCACCACTACTGTAGCTTTATCCACAATGGGTGGTGAAGACCGATTTTTTTGTGAACAAAGAAAACCTCATGATCATGTGTAATCAGGGGCGAAAATTTCATCTAAATGTTGGGGGGGACAATAAACATAAAATTTTTCAAGAACAATTTTTGAAGGGGACACCAATAATACAGGCAAAATTGTACTTGCAAGGAAATGTGTACAGAGAGAAAAGCCTTACTAGTGTAGCGTGGAGACCATTCCATTATCATTATCAATGTTTCTTTCTGGTTCAATGGAAAAGCTGACTAAATTGACCAAAACATCTTCAAAATCATATTTTTTTATTGCAATGTTTTTTAAGTTGTTTGCACAGTTAACCCACCAAAATACAATGAAATTTGAACTTAACTTCAACATGTATTTATTTATATAGCACATTTAGTAGCAACATTGTTGCTTCACAGTTATATTAAAACATACAAAACTCTTTTAGAAATACACCCTCACACAACTGTATAGTGAGATCAGTATAGTAACTTTTAACTTTTAAAGTAACAAAAAGCATCAATATTCTAAAAGTGTCCCCATATTAAAGAAATCAAATTATTTTGTAACAAATAAAATTATTAGGTTATAGACACTGCTCTATATGTAGTAATAAAACAGATTTAATTTAAATCAAACTAGCACGACAGGACAGGCACTAAACAAAAGTACCAAATGTATTTTTCCTGGTATCACTGGGCCCCACAAACTCTTGGCATATCTTGTTTATGTTAAGGCTGTCCAGCCTGTCTTTGTGCACATTGCACACTAAAAGACTGTTGAGTCTGTCTTGGCCCATTGTAGCCCTTAGCCACGTCTTCAGTCTACGCAATGCACTGAAGCTCCTCTCAGCTTCACATGAGGACACTGGCACCACCATCAAAATTCTGACCAGGACCTCAACTTGGTCAAACAACCCCCGAACCTCCACTGGCATTCCCCTTAGGACCTCTGCTGCCTCTCCACTGCTGCTACAGGGGTATTTCTGGCGAAAGAGGGGCAACTGTACTGAAAGAGAACCTCTATGCAACTCAGGATACTCAACTATTGAATCAGTTAACACCCCGGTCAAAAGGATACTCTCTAAGTTTTGAAGAGTCTTTAGACTGTCTTGATTGAAACGGTCACCAAACTGAACCTCCACACAATCCAATACTTTAAAGAACTCTGCCCTGTAATGATCCACTGCTTTGCCAGCAAAGCGCCTTAAATTTGCTGTCTCAATAGAGTCAACTGATTCAGTGGAGTTAACCAATGCTGTAGCTTTCTCATACAGTTCAAGATAGCTCTTGTCATTTCTCTTTCCCTGGAGAGAGGATCGGACACAATCTACTGCAGCCTGCATACCAGAGACCGTCTGGGTCTTCTTCTGCAGTGAAATGTTTAGGCACTCAAGCTCTCCAACAACAGCAGAAGCAAGTGTGAGGCCCAACACAGTCTTACCTTTGCTGAAGTGCTCAAATAAACCACTGGCAGTTGAAGCTGTCCTAGATGTACTTTTTGCCATCTCCTCTAGGCTGCCAAGTACCCGCTCATATTGCCCTAGCACAGCTATTATAGCAGAATTGCGCACAGTCCACCTGGTTGGACAAAGGGGTTTCAGTGTGGTAATGGGTACATTTTCAGAGGTAACTATGTTTTCAAACATTCTCTTAAATTTTCCTGACTGGCTAAAAAGGATGCCTAACTGGTGGACCCAAGAAAGGCAGTCCCGAATCATTGGGGAGGCTGAGCAGCCAGCCTGTATGATTAGACTGACACAGTGGGCACCGCAATGCACATAGAGGGCTAATGGCTGCTGTTCCTTCACTATTGCCTGTGCACCGCTGTACTTTCCTGCCATGTTTGAAGCGCCATCGTAACTCTGCCCACGTAAAGCAGACATGGGCAGATTAAGCCTCAACAGCACATCAGTTACCATCTTGGCAATGCCCTGGCCTGTTGTCTCTGATAAACTGTATAATCCAATAAATTCCTCATGTGGAACAAGGTCATGGTCCACATAGCGCAGACAGACACTTTCCTGCTCAACACCAGAAATATCCTGGGTACCATCAACTACTACAGAAAACTGAACAAGGGCTGGAGACCTAATCTCACTTGCAATGCCTCGGATAATTGTATTGGCCATAATTTTCAGGATTTCATTCTGTGATTTAGGGCTTGTGTATGCAATGTTCCGATCTGTTAACCATTTCAATAAAACGGGATCATCCTCTTCTGCCCTAAGTTTGAGGAGCTGATACAGATTCCCACTTTCATCAGTATGGCCTCTTAAAGATTGTCCCTGCCTGGCGACATGCCGTACAGAGCTAACAATTTTCTTCAAGCAATGTCTTGCCACCTCCTGCTGTTTACCCCATGCACTGGATAACTGGGCACTGATTGGGTTTGACTGATATGCACTCACAGTCACATAATGTCGGTGGGCTTGGGAGGTCTGGTGTGCTGTACATTTTTCAATGGCTTTTTTCCAATTTCTAAAGCCTGTACTAATGAAAGCTGCATCAGTTCTATGACCTAAAGGGTGCTGATTAGAAACACCTTTGCTGCAGTAAAAACACAAGACCCCTCTTACTGATGGACTGTAATGTAGCCATGGAAAGTCTTGGTACCATTTCTCTTGAAATGCCAATGACTTGTTTGTAAGTATTTGTTTTTCGATACACTGGGGGTGTGGTTGGTATGGCTTTGTGCAGTCACTGAGATCTGAACTATAGACTGTGCTCATGTCCCCTGTGCTGGTGCTGGCAATACTGTCTCCTTGTGCTGCTTTCTCTGTCTCTCTCCCTGGTTCTGACCCTTCCTCTACTCTCGCTGTCTCAGGACAGTCTGACTCCTGGAACAGAAGATGTGTTGCATACTCCTAATAACTACCTCATCCAACCCAATAGCAAGAATTCTAAATAAAGACTCTTTTTTTCATTACATTTGCTAAATTGGCTGATCCTACTATAAATTGTTGAGCCAGTGGTGCTCATCTGCTAAACAGACACACCTCAAAAAAATTAACAAAAGCTCAACACACTTACCTGAGATTCTAAACCTGACTGTCCCTGGTTTCCCTGTCCCTCAGTACTTTCTGTATTCTTTGCCTGTGAGTGTGACACTGTGACGTTAGTATTTCCATAAGCACCCATTTTTATAATGATGTATTGCCTTAATTTTTTACTTACTTGGCGTTTTGGTGCACTGAAAAATGATCTTATGTCCGTTTTTCTTTTCTCCGTCATTTTCTCTGGCCAACAACACAAAGCAATTGTTTAAATATGTGTTTAAATATTTAAGGTTTATAGGTTCACCACACGGTAATATAATAGCTATTAAATTATCTTTCGTCCTTCATATAGTATTTTAGGTTTCATCTGGGACAGACCTTTTACCTTTTATACATTTATTTTTAAACCTAATTATGCATCCATCATCTTTTGTGTAAATTTCATAAATGTAATCAAATTAAATTATAATAAGACACAAAAGGACTGTATCAACAAAATATTTGCAATGGAGAGGAAACACAGAAGCTGCATTTGAAGTGGCATTTAGATGCTTTTACACAGACATAAATAATATTTTAAAATTAAAACCGCCAGTAGGAGGCAGCAAGTCACTGTTAATGAGTGAGTCATTGAGACTCAACTAACGTTTCAATCGCGTGTCCCGTTAAAATGCTCTGAAATCAATTCTGAATCGCAAGGCTGCGATTCTTTGTTTCATGCACATCTTGTGCGTGTACTGTACTACAACATTTGGTCAGTAGGAAGTCCTTATCAATCTACAATCATTATGAGTCGGAGGGGTTTATAACGTGCATTTAATAAAACAACACTCGTTAAATAATAATCATTCAAAATATTATTTATTGTGATAAAAATACCTGGACCAATTTGAAGAACAGCGTATGAATATTCCTATAGAGATTTCCTCTAATAGTATTTGAAATGCTACTTCTTCTGTGGCACAAAGGGAGTTTTTGCATGAGAGCGCCCCTTTACGTTCGGATGTGCCGGGATTTCACCGTAATTCATTCAAATTCATTTATTGAGAAAACGCGCATTTTCACGGTTAATCATTACACCCTATTCAGTAAGGAAACACCTTGGTTTTGCGTGTAGCAACGTTCGTCTGTTATAGGAAAGGACAACTGACAGACGAGCCGACACTGAATAGCTGCTTGCTCTACGTTTATTTAAAATTAACAGCAAGACAACTAGCAGTGAATGTGCTTTCACAGCTATAACCCAACGACCCCCTTCTTTTGACTAGGAAGCACCTCCCTCTAACCTGTCGTTTAAAACCTTCGCAGGGAGCTTGATTGACAGGTGATCGGAACAATCTTTGCCATTCAAAGCAGTCAGGAAAGTTAGTAGATTAACATTGGAGGATTTGAACTTGAAAAGCGGAGTGTACTGACGCCTTTCCGCGGTAAAAAACAACATTCCCCCTTACGATCATTCATGTTTATTTATGCTATAAATTAACTAGAAGCAAGAGATGATTTGAAAGGTAAGCTTTGTTTAATATGTTTAATATCAAACGTAGCCAAAAAGTAACCTGGTCTGTCCTGTCTGTCAGCGCGTTGTCAGTGTCATCTCTCTGCTCCGTGATGTATTTTTTTACTGCGTGAGAACATGGTGGGGCATGAGAGCGGCGTATTTTTTCGGACATAGCGACAGTAACTAAGGGGGTCGGGTCTTTGCGAACGGTCAATTGACCTGATATATTCTCCATGTTCATGAGTTATCTGCACTGCACATCTCACTTATGCTGTTTTCCAAAGAATCAAATACAGTTGGAAACGACGTAGACTATTAATAACACAGACTGTTAACAATTATTTTAAATCAGTATTTAAACATTCTCTATGATAATATATGTTTTAAAATTTTATATATTATTAATAACACGGTTTTGGCGGTTATAGAGTTCTAATGAAGTAACAAGAGTTCTAACAAGAACACAATCATAATTTTTGTTGAGATGATTTATTAATGACTCATCTATATTAAAAAGAAAATAATCACTTCATCCATTGTTTAAAACGTGAATAACATTGACTTACTGGAGTGTAGTTTCACAACCATTCAAAAACGTTGTTCTCTACCACCGGACTGTGTGTTGGTGGTGAGGTAAAAGGGGCGCCGTGGACCAAACCACTGTGAGGCAAGGGAGGGGGGAATCAAAATTTTTTAAACGTTTTTTGTTGTTGCTCCGTTTGCATTTGTATTGTTTTACTTCTTACACAACTATTTTAAGTTTTATAAATCATTAAATTATTTTCAATACACATATTTTAATGATATTTTAGGGGGGACAACCCTCAGATAGGGGGGGTCCTGACCCCCCCGACCCCCCCGCGATTTCCGCCTATGTGTGTAATAAATCATAATTCATGATGATGTACTCCTCTTAGTTAATGTTTTAATTAAGGTGTTGTTCATCCATGAAGTCATGAACGAAAGACGTTGAACTCGTGTTAGTTCTTGATGATTCATGAGATATAAATGCATAAATGAATGCATATTTCATGCATGAATTTATACATGAATTCATGATAATTCATGTACCATTACCATAAAGTGTTACCCATATTTTTTGTCATGGTTGTTGTTATAGAGAGAGGTGGTGATGGAGCAGTGGACAAGACACTTGCTTTTGATTCCCACTGTTACACATCCACCAAATAATTTGTTATGTGTCATACTGTACAAAAAAGTTGCATGTTGCACATCTAGCTGAAAAATAAATTAAAATGTGTTTTTTGTTCAAATAAGTTGTTATGGGTCCTGCTTTACTATCTGTATAGATCCGCCAGTTTGATTGGCGTGTGTGTGTGTGTGTGGGTCTTAATATATTTTCCTGCTTTTTTGTCCTTAGCCAATCACATGCCTGAGAAACAGATACAAATACTGACTCCGCTGCACACCCCTAGTGTTTACTACAGATTATCAATACATTTTAGTTAATATAGCCTAGTACTACTATAGGAATACTCCACTTCCTCGTTGTCAACTAATGACCTAGTTTTTCACTAACAAAACATCATCCATCTGCAACTGATTTTCACCACCACAAACCTCAAAACACACTACACTCACATCCGACATCTATTTCTCGTCTTTTCTCCAGTGACTGACACTGAAGTTACTAAACTTCTCTCTACCAACCCACCACCTCCCCCCTTAACCCAATCACCTTCCATGCCTTACTGGCCATTTTAGGCACACTCACACCTTTCCGTCCACTTATTATAAAAGGCTCTGGTCACTCCACTGCTTAAAAAACCCACAGTGAACCCCATAATTTGTTTGTGCAATATTTGAAAAGTTTGTTATATTTAAACCTAAATATGTAAATGTGTCACGTACACACACACACACACACACACACACACACACACACACACACACACACACACAAGACAAGGAGTGTGAAGCCGGAAGAGCTGGAAGCCAGGGCCAGGCCAGCAGAGCAGGAAGCCAGAGCAAGGCCGGTAGAGCAGGAACCAGAGACTAGGGTGGTACTGAAACCAATGGTGGTGCCAGTGGTGCTCTGGACCTAAAAACAGGGACAGGAGAGGGGCTGCCTAACCAGGTTAGCGAGATTGGAGAAGTGATAAACAGACATCATAGTAAGGGCAGAAAGTTCAGGGGCAGCCATCTTGGGCAAAGCAGAGAGTTCAAAGAGCTTTGGATTGACCATCTTGGGCAGGACAGAGAGACTAGGGAACTCAGGAACAGCCATTTTGGATGGATCAGCATGACTAGGGAACTCTGAATGGTCATGGCATAGGGTCTTTTGGGTCATGCATGGTAGAGAGTCTGGCTCTGCTCTTGCCAGTGTACCAGCTGCGCTTGTGTGCGTGCACTCGCTGCGCTGGTGCGTCTGCACTGAAGTGAAGGGAATAATGCGTTTCCATTCATTATAGGGCATACTCACCAACGCAAGTTTAACGATTTGCGCGAACAGATTACATACAAAGTCAATGCAAAGACGCAACCAGGTGCGTTCTCACAGATCGATGCAAATGACGCGAATTGGGCGGCGCAATTGCCGCGAAAACACGCACTTTCCCCTTTAAACGCGTCTTCGCGCAAGTTATGCAACTCAAGCGAAAAAACTCAACTGCAAGAACGCGCTCTTACACAGGATCATTTGACATTGTAAAGGAGAGAGAGAGCGAGCGAGAGAGGTAAGAATGGTGCCCACGTCGAGAAAACTTCATAGAAGACTAAACGTGTAAAGAATTAAAGTATTTGTCACTCAGATTTAATTACAGTATGTTAACTGGATAACACTGGATATAACTCATTGTATAGGCATAGTTTAATAAAATAATGTATTTTGATTACACAAATCAAACCTAACTATATGATTGTTTTAGCTGCTGACCAGCATAGGGAATCTCTATGGCTAATTTATAAGACATGTAAGAGTCTTTTTGGGTATCTTATGGCTAGAATTATTCAAGGAGGTTAATTCTTTTAACTTCCTTTAAAGTTTGATCAATTGTGCATAATGACATGTGGAACAAATGGATATAGGGTGTCAAACTCATAGATTTGCATCATTTAAAATTCAGATGCTCTTTTTAAAATATTTGGGGTCAACCTCTGGCACAGCTTTAAAGCTGAAACTTATCAAATCCTATCAGAGGTCCAGAATGTCACTGAAACACACCAGTGGCTTTGCTGTCATCAGTATTAAACATGTTACCCATCGAAGTACCCCTCCTCTCAGAGCCCCCCCCACATAACAAATCCCGATTTAACCCCTGAATGTAAGTGAGCATCTTTTTTTATGTATTTAGACCTAGGTGTATGTGTGTGTGTAGTCATAGCAGTGAGTAACAAAATGTTATAGTGTGCTGTCACCAGCAGTGTTGTTTGGTGCGCTGTCACCGATGTTATGTTTTTGTTGTGGTGCGCGTAGGCTATTTCTGATTTTGTCAGTCATCTCATGTCTCTATGATCCTGTCCTGTCCCATTCATTGTAGCCTGCTTGTGGACATTGCGTCATCACGTGCTGTAGTAAAGGGCCCGCCTTGATAATCCTGCTTAGGGGCCCGGTGTTGGCTCTATACGCTACTGCAAGTGTGCATGTATTTCATCTGACGTTATTAAACACACGCCCACTGTATGTGTTTGTGTTGACGCCACGCCGATGATGAGTCCGTGTTTAGCCAATCACAAGTGATAGCAGCCAGCCATCTCTCTCAGTCTAAGCGGGAAATCAAGATGTGGGAAAATATATAAAAAGTTACAGATAGGAGTGGAAGAGTGACCCGGGCCTGAAGCAATGGATAATGCCTTTTAAAATCGGAAAATAGCACTGCAAATTCTACAACACGGACTCCGGATTGCAATGTATACGTTGCTTGTCACACATCGGCCTGTCTCAATGCGAATGCTGCAGCCTCCGGAGGTTGCATTTACATCATCAAAACTGTCTTGTTTCAGAATATTAACAATTATAAAGTTTACTTTTATTCTTAGTTAAAGGGAAACCAGGCAAGTCTGAGTATTAATTCTCTACGAGCTCCCCCTAGTGTCTGGAAGTAAATGCTTTCAAACACACTGTCGTGAAAACTAACTGTTGTCCCTCCCCCCTCGTAACCAGAAAAAGTTTATCAGCTTATTTCCTATTCAGTTATGTACATCTAATTTAGGTAAGTAATATTTCCTTTTTTACAAATTTTTTTATTTTTATTGTGTTGTCATGCATAATAGTATTTTTACAGTGAACAACCGATATGAACGAGGCAAACTACTGCTTTCGTGTTTTGTTTTTTATTGGGAGAGTGGGCATGAGAATAATATAATTATAAATAAATAAAAAATATATAAAGACAAGCAAAGGGAAAACCTCATTCATCCAGATGAACTTATAGACCTTACTAATATAACTTTAGACAAATATTATCCTTCTACATCTATCTATATATATCTATATCTATATATATATATATATATATATATATATATATATATATATATACATGCCATTCTTCCCGGACGCGTCCTGGTCAGGATTTCGGTGCGTCTTCCGGAAGTCATATTTGTTGACAGCATACGCCATTCAGTTAAAAACATAGGATATGCAATCGTAGTTTCATTCTTACCTTAAAATGTAACTTGCTTTTTTTGTAATAATAATAATAATCCTCTATGGTGTATGCGGTCGACAAATATGACTTCCGGAAGAGGCACCCGAAATCCACGTCCGGATATTATATATATTAGGTCTGAAGCTCTTTTTCTTTTCTTGGAATCTTTCGTCAAGGGTTTGTTCGCTCGCCTGCCTCTGTGTTGTTTGCCGTAAAGTGATCCTGCTTCTCGCGATATCTGAGACTTTGCGAGACTGAAGGACACCAGGTCGGATACAGCGAACTTGCAAGTGGGGTATTCTTCCTACAGATGGTAGGGGCAGGCGAGAGAGTCTTCTTTCGTCCGGTAATGAGTCATTTAACCATATACCGACTTACGAAGATGATTTATTAACATAAAAATGCTGCCTTGTGTCCCTTTAATAGTAAATTATTATAATATGCTTATAACTTGCGAATGTAATGGTCAGTTAACTAAAATAAACCAAGCTTGATGACGTATGCACCCTGCATATGCGACCTCCGCAGCTGCAGCCGGAGTGAGAAACGGACATCAATTACCCGTGGTTGAGCCGTGGATGATTTATCGGAGCATTTCAGGTGAACAAAACCAAATGTTCGGCTGTCATTAAGTCAATTCTAGCACCATGAACTTCAACCAGACTGTACATAGTTCTGAAAAGTTCAGATGTTAATAGTGTTCTTCAGCATCCTTGCAAGTTCAACCAACAGCCTATTATTGTTCTGCATTTACTGCATAAGGTAAGCCCATTTACGATCTCTCTCTCTCTCTCTCTCGCTCACACACACACACACACACACACACACACACACACACACACACACACACACACACACACCTATTTATCAGGAGTAAAATACATTATTAATAATAATATAAATAGATAAAAATCAGACATTGTTGAAATTGTTATTAACGAATTGGGTATTTGAATAATCATAAAACCACTTAAATATACACTGTAAAAGTGCATTGTGCGTGTGAGCAAAGGGGCATAATGTAGCTGTTGTGAACAAGTTATGACATTTTAGTGTGTGGTTCTGTTCTGGTGTCACTAGCTGTAGTATGGTGCATTAATTGTGGAAGTAAAAATAACTAAATGCTAATCAAATTAATCCAAAATGTTAATTTAAATATTTTGGGCGTTTTTTTGTGCGTTTGGGCGGGTTTTGGAACAGTTTTGGGCTGGAAACCATCAACTCTATCTGGCAACATTGAAGACTGCTTACTTATAAGTGCTATGTTTTTACTTATTAGGTTTTAAGGAGAATTCAACAGGTTCCAGGGCTTCTTACCTGCTTGATTAATTATCCAGGTTTCACACAAATTGTCTAAATCCCTACACACAGAACATTTATTGTACCGACTATGGGCCTTTGAGGCGCAGGACACTAGAGTAAGTGTTTATAAGTGTTATTACATTTTTTTACTTTTAACACTAAAGTATCATTATAGTAACAAAGTACCCAAAAGAACAAAAGATGTAACTTAAAGAAAATATAGTACTCAGTCAAAAGTTTTTTTATTTATTACAAATATATATTTAAATGTTAAACAATATACAAATAAACATACTTTAGTAACCATATTGTGCTCTTCTTTCAAAAATTGTTCAATTTACTTTTTACAGATTACAGATATCTATACAGATAAATGGCACATCAAAGCTATGTCAGCTAGTGCCGACGATCCCTAGACTGAAACGTGTGAGATGGCATGCAATCAAACCCTCCTTTGAAGGTCTCTCAAACTGTGATGCTAGGTCCATTGGTTCCTTCAGCTTATCTTCAAATACCTCATCAAACACAAGCCTAAACACACCATCATCCACATAACTGTACAAATATTGCAGTCAATAAATCTTTTGTTTTGATCATTTATTTCCTTGCTTCATACATAACATTTTTTAAGTATATTTTATTTATGAATATATTTGAAATAAAAATATTACTGCTTATATTTCCTTTTAGACTTTGGGAATATAACCTTGTATTTTCCCTCTCCTGCTTTTGTTACGGCGTAGTGACATTGCAATGGATTGCTGCAAGGTACAACCTGTAAAAATATAAACAAGTAATACATACTACTACTTTATTTAACACAGTTACTAAAATACTACCTGCACAGGATTCCAACAAATTTCCCAATTCCAATAAATAATTTTTTTGCTGCAAATCTGAGAATCAGGTGATGGAAACATAGTGAAATGACGCTACTTCCTGGGTTCCTATGATTATCCAAAGAAAAAATCTTTGTCATAATCAGTTATACATTTAAGACTGGTAGTGGTCTAGCTAAATACATCATATGTGTTACATACCTTTGTTCCTCATATGCCAGTCCGACTCCTCGTACTGTGTGTTGCATGATGTTGCATGTTTGGCATTCATCACGTCTACTGCTTCCTACAGTGTAGAAGGGTGTGTCCTGCTGCGATTCTAGGATATAGACAAATATACAAACATGTAATCAGTCAAAAAGACATATTATAACAATAGGATACAACGACTACAAATCATTAGACTATTTATTAAAACGTTCATGTATTACATATTACATGCCCCAACATACGCAACACACATTACGTGTTTACTTCGTTTCAAAATCTAAGAAGGCTTCAAGTAAATACAACAGTAAAATACATATAACTTTAAAGAAATCATCTGTACTTAAGAGTTTCTTGACTTTGATCATGAGAACAAACTTTACCGGTAAAAGTTTAGCTGGTAACTTAGCAAGTTTGTAAACACGTCTAAATCAACATCAATAAAAACCCAATAGTCTGCATAATTCAACATACACGTGGGTAAATATGGCACGTTGTTTATGAAATACAGTATTACAATCTCCACAGCTCTGGGAGAACATGAGGCAGATTATGTGAACAGAAAGTCCTTTCACAGCCTTAATGTTCAGGTAGGTGTACTATACATGCAAGAATTGTTTTTTGCAACAGTGATCTTTAACGTAATAGTGACTTCAACAGATAGGACAATGATTTACTGTACATTTCATCTGCAGATGACTTGTGATCATGAATGCATGATCACAAGCTTGGATGCCAAATGGCCTGGCTCAGTGCATGACTCACAAATTTTCCGTGAGTCTGCGTTGTGTCCGCGATTTGAGGAAGGCAAGTTAAATTTGGTAAAGTACAGAAACACTTTAACATGTTTATTTTAATTGTGACAGCCAAACTAACACAATTTTACCCTTTTCTGTTCCATGACAGGGACTTTTGATGGCCTGTTGGTAGGAGACAGAGGATATGCATGTCAGAGGTTTTTGCTAACCCCCTATCCTGACCCTCAGACAAGGCCACAAAACCGCTTCAATGTGGCCCTCAGTAAAACCAGGGTCAAGATTGAGATGACCTTTGGCATCCTAAAGGCATGATTCAGCTGCCTTAGGCGCTTAAGAGTATCACCAGAGCGGGCATCACAGATAGTGGCTGCATGTGCCATTCTGCACAATATAGCCACTATCAGAAAGAAGAGAGTATCACCACAAAATCACCTTCTCCCTGATGAAATTGACCCAATTACAGTTGACCACCCAGCTGGCGCAGCTGTCAGAAATGCTATCACAACTCAATATTTTACTTAATAAAAATCACATTGACACTGCAGATAGGTCTCAAACTGTTTTATTTTTCATGTCATGTGGCTGGGGACAGAAAAAGCAAGAGAAAGTTACATTAATAAATATTCATAGAGTTCATACTTAAAGGTTACTAGGTTAAATAAGTTCACATACTGAGGTCTGTTTGTTCCAGCTGCTTGATCTCCAATTTAATTTTTTTTAATTTGGAGTGTTTTCAGCTCACAGTCTAGCTCCTTCAATTTGCAGTCCAGTTCAAGACTTCTTTTGTAAAGGGCCCTGACTGAGTCGGTTTCCACCTGAAACAATTCAAATCACAAACAGTCAGTAAAACTCCTTTGGAGGTTATTAAAAAAAAAACACACAAAAATTGGCATGACTTTTTACAAACATAAGACTGACTAATTTATGTCAAGTGTTTAAAGCATTACCTTGTTCACATTCCTTCTATAGCCCATTGAGGAAGAAAGGGCTTCAGTTTCTGGGGCAGGTGGTGTAAAATCCTAGAAAAAAAAAGATGTGTTCATGTGTAAGGGCCAGTCACTTATGACATTAAATGTGTGCAAAAATAAAAAGCCCACTGCATTCACCTCAGCAACTGTGTCAGAACACACGGAAAGAGTGTCTTCATTTTCTTCACCCTAATAAATAAACGTAGTAGGCCAATGTAAAACATAACTATTATAAATCAGGTTAAGTTCATGGTGTTCTGTCTGCTGCATACTGACCTCTGGGCAGGAGACTGTGTGTACAAGAGCTGGCCTCATCAGGGACACTGCATTTCCCTGTACTGCAGAACATAGAGTCAGCCATATTTAATACTTTAAAAAGTAGCAATGCATTGCACACACATACCCAGTGTTACTTGCTTCGAGGAGCCAGCACCAGGGTCAGATTGCACAGCACCTGCAATCCCATCCATAATCAGCCACCCCTTATTGTTACTCAGAGCCAACTCCTCTGCCACAGTGTATTCTGGAGGAGGTGGCCCTCCCCCAGTTTTCCTTATTTCACACTTTTTTCTGTTGGCTGCAAACAAGTATTTGTGATCAAATGTTAACAAAAATAATAAAAGTTTCTGGTAAAAAGGCTACTTACCACTTGGAATTATATTTTTATATTTAGTTTTGATCTGCTGCCAAGAAAGTATGGAGTTGGGGTTGCATCTAAAAAAATTCAATTAATATCAAAAATTCTGTAAGTAATAACCATACACACGCACACGTTAATGTTTAATACATTTGTTTCTATTATTATATGTGTAAATAACTTCACATTAATGGCCTTTACAAGGTATTTATTTAACTTACGCATTAACACAATCTGCAATCTTCCTCCAACATTCTTCTCTTGCTTTGGCAGCAGATACAGTGTTACTGCGTGCTTGAAATACAGTTTTGTATTCTTCGTATTTCTGAAGAATAACCTCTTGCTCCTCCGCAGAAAAGTACACAGCTCTCGCTCTATCCATATTTAACGCAATTGGTTGTTCGGTGCCGACGTCACTCTTTTATGTGCATGCGCGCGTGGAGTAATCATAGCTTTAGGATCAAAGCCTGAGTTGACAGAGAAAGTTGATGAGCAGCTTCATGAGACCAATAAAGCCTGATTGCATCGGTTTGGTTTTGTCAACTCAAAACCAATCCTGAAACCCCGAGTTTGTTCAGCTACCTTCATGGTATAGGCCCCTGATGTCCTCTGTGGAAGGCCATAAAGTGCTATTTTGCCCTCGCGAAGAGACATCTTCTACTCTACATATTTAATCGATTAAACAAGAGTTTACAAGCACATCTCCGCCATTTCTCTTCCCTTCGGCGCTCTCCTCTCCACCCCTATTCTTGAGGGCGTACCCAAGCAAAGCAGAGAGGGCTGAACTATGATAATGTTGGTCTTGTCTACGTCACCAATCCCAGGAAGTAAACTGTTGCCTCCAATTCGAGTGTTTTTTGAAGTCCTAGAACGTTAGAGATGATAACCCGCGTCATCGTTTTCTCTTAGGTATGTACTTTTTGAATATTGTTAGCATGTACCAACACCTACACACAAAAGGATGTTTAAAAACGTGTATCTCATAATACCCCTCCGACCCCTCTGGTTAAACAATGGGCCTTCCTTGGCCCCCCAAGTGAAATTTGTCTAGAACCGCCAATGCTTGGGACCTGACTTAGATGCTGCGGCCATCTTGTAAAGTGGCTCGAGTGTGGTAGCTGCCATCTTGTGAAGTGGTTCATGCATAGCGGAAGCCATCTTGGGAACTGGTTCAGACATGGCGTGTGCCATCTTGGGAACTGGTTTGTGTGTAGTACAGACAGGGCTAGACAGAGTTAGTATAAAGCGTTGTCACGCATTCCAACAGGTTTTATCGTAGTTTTTACCAACTCCATTGACTTGTATTAGATGTCCTGTGAGGTACGGTATTACTCCGCGCCGGGAACTTTGTTTCTATTCTTGCAATTGGCAAAGGCGGATTAGCGCCACCACCTGGGCTGGAGTGTCTATTATTCAAGCTCTAAGCGGAAGAATGTACGGGTGTGAGCCGTTTGGAAAAATAGGTCCACAAGTTAACAACGAATGCTAAAACAGCTGTTGGAAAGCATCTTTTGCAGCATTTTTGTGTGAGCATATCAGTGAACACCCCTGACCACTCGGTGATTTTCACGTCTTTGTAAACGAAAGTTTAATGCATTTTAAGAAGGATTGTTCCAGTGCACCATTAAACCCATTGTAGAGGTCTGATCTGAAACACAAACACGCGAAAATTCTCAGGGCAGCCGCAAATGTCGAAATTTCAGTCAAAACCATTCTATTTCACCATAAACAATCTGAAAACAGGGCTTTAAGTCTAAAATACCGAACTTGTCCTTTAATCTTTGAAATGTCCTACACAAACATTAGTGATAGACAGTAAACCAAAAGATAGTAATGTGAATCCATGTCCATTTCAATATATTACTATCTACTTCACACATGAAAAAATACTCTTCTATTTTTTTGTATGTTTACTATAGTAAATTGTAGAAACTTCTTAGATACTATGGTGTTTTATAACCTAACTATATTAACTATAGTTAATGTTAAAGTATACTACAATGTTTACTACAGATTATCAATTAATTTTAGGTAATTGTTACCCGCTCCAGGCCCGAGAAACCCAGAGGGGCAAGTTAAATGAATACAATGCAGAGAAATAAGAGAGAGACGTTTATGCTACTGAGCTCTTGCAATGTTTAATGAACTCTGGCCTTTCTTTCCTTTCTGTGTTTTCTATAAAATTAGGTCAACATGACATATTCATTTCCAAGATAAAGAATACAGTAACACAATAAAAGAAAATACACTTCTTATCAACTATGTATTTAAAAGTCCATGTGTTCAAATAAATTGTCTATTTAAAATCCAAATTGTCAACCAAAGTCAGGGTTGCCAACTTTGGTGATTTGTCTGGAGTGAGATTTCTCCCTAAACATGCGCATGCAGCGGCCTACTGGAAATTTTGGCCGGTGGACACCACAAGCTTCTTAACATCTAAACCTACACCCACTACATTCATTTCCATATGTTTGATGTTTTTGTTTTGATAAGTTTCTTTGTGTTTCTGGCAAGTTTCTTTTGTTTTGATAAGAGTCTTTTTGTTAAATGTTAACTTTGAATATTTGATTTATTATGTGATTGTTTTGATCAGGGCTTTGCTGAAAGAGAGCTGAAAGTTCATCAAGCTCCCCTGAATAATTATATTTATTCTACTTTATCGTCAACTCATGATCTGATTCAATAGGTTGTGTTTTTAAACTGAGGTTCATATACAGATGAGGTTAATACATGGTTTCGTTTTTTGTTTGCATAAAACACGGTGAATAAAACAATGCATGTTGCTTATATTCAGGAAATTACTATATATTGGGCCCTTAGAATGGTCCATCAGCCTCCTGTGTGTCATAAGAATTTTGCTTTGGCTAATATTCATATGTTTATTATCTAGGTCCGGTGTAACAAATAATCATCTTTGAGCTTACCTGCTTTAAGATATAATGCAAGGCTGCATTTTAAACTTCTCACATTTGATTTACTGTCTGTTAATGAAGAAGTAATTTTAGCAAAAGTTGTTCAGGAAATCAAAATTCCATAATAAACCTTAAACTTACTTCAATAGAAGAGCTCAACACTAAGATTTTTTCCAAAAAAGTAATTTATTTAAAAGTAAATATGGATTAATCCTTAAGTTACAGAAGTTACAGACAAGACAAGTGAGTGATTTTCTTTTTTTTTGTTTATTACTTCAAAATGGATAGTGTTTATTAGGCAGGCTTTAGACCGAATGCAATAAAATGTTTACATTCGGTTAAGACATAATCAGTTGTTTACCATGATACTCATTAAGACAGCTACATTCACAAATGTTATGTGAATTTGTCTGTTTAAGCAAAAAGACGAACATGGGCTTATTTAAGCTTTGTGCCACACACGATGCGTCAGATTTACGCGTTCAAGGCTGTGAATCTATTCATTGTACAGCTGTATAATTATCAGCGTTTAATTACTTACATCTTTCTTGCACTTTCACTCTGAGGAATCGCGCAGCTGTCCTCCTTTGAGTTGTACCTCTGTCTGTGATTTGATTCATCATTTGGGAGTCAATTTGACTTTTTCATACTTTATGGGGCGCAGCGCAGACCTGTTGGCTTGTGACATCATACAACCGCGAGATCGATTTAAATGCATACTGAGTCATTTACTGTTGAATCGGTCTCGCGGTGCTAAGACGTCACATGCAGATCGGTCAGCGTGGCGGCACAAGAAGCTAAATGAGTGAAAAAAATACAGCAGAGAAGAATGTCTATTTTAGCGTGAGATTTCTTTTTTTGTGTGTGAGAGTGTGAGATTGAGGCTGAATGCGTGAGTCTCATGCCAGATGCGTGAGAGTTGGCAACCCTGCCAAAGTCCATATTGGTTCCTGTAAGTCAATAGGGCATAGAACAGAGTTCTCATAATCATGAACAAAACATGGATTTTAATGTCCTCAATGTTTCAATGTCCGCCATTTTGTTTCACGTTATTTTCCACATGGGCGCCGCCATTTTGGCTCTAACTCAAATACACACACCACCATTTTGGCTCAGACTCAAATACACATTAAACTCATATACACATCCTTTTAAACTCACAATCCATATGTAAAACTCTTATAACACATTTATGAACTCATTTTGTGTACATACTTGCATATATTTTACGGTTTCTGTGCATATTCGTTCCTGAATTACTCAATTTAATTATAAATTCAACAAAACTAACTAAATAACTTTTTTAAACAACCGTAATTGCATTATTAATCTCTCAAACATATCACAATACCTTCATCATGACTGATTTAGTTTCCTTTTAAGTGATTGACGAACCATATTTTTGCTCACCTGCAGAGAAATAAGAGACACACGTTTATGCTGCTGAGCTCTTGCAATGTTTAATGAACTCTGACCTGAGCTCTGCAGTCTCTCTTATGCTGCGTTTACAGCAACCGCGGTAGAGGCATGAAGCGCGAGTGATTTCAATGTTAAGTCAATGTGAAGACACGTTGACGCGCGTCAGGAGGTCGCGTGCGTGAAAGGCGCGAAATTGAGCGCGAATTTGTGGCTGACGCCAGAGTTGAAAAATTTGAACTTTGGCAGAATTTCGCGCCGCGTTAACCAATCTGGAGCCTGCTTGCTGCTGTGGTGGCAGCCCCGCCCGGAGTCACTCATTCAACCAACGCTTGATATTGGCAATAAGCAGTCACCCGGAGCTATACGACACAAGTTCTTATTTCTATAGAGGAGACAGGAATAAAAAGGACCTCGCTTGGAAGAGTGTCAGTGATGACATTGAGCAACCTGGTAATTGTAATACATACTTCACTTTTGAGTCACGTGACGTTTATCGACCCGCGTCATTTATTTTCCCCATATAGTAAGGTTACCAAATACAAACTGGTAACTCTCTTGATAAATGCACAATAAACATCAGTCATCTTGCAAACAGACAACCGCATAGCACTTGCCCCTCTCACAAGAAGCGGAGTTTGCCTTTGACGCGTGTCAAATGCTTGCGTCTACTCCGGTAAACCACGCACGGTAGACGCGATTTTGATGCCCGAACCGCGGTTGGTGTAAACTCAGCATTACTCAGAAGCGCTAGGCGCCCTCTATAGGAGGCAAAGATAATGACAATTTAAGGATCAGTCCAAAAACACATTAATGAGTCCATACTACACAGAACAACCATTTTCTACCATTTAATTTTGTGGGGTGTCTGTTTTTCTTTATGTATATGCACATTTATTTCAAATTTGTATATCACATTTATTTCTTGGACGTGTATCTCATAATACCCCTCTGTACCCCTCTGGTTAAACAACGGCCCCTCCTTGGCCCCCTAGTGAAATTTGTCTAGAACCGGCAATGCTTGGGACCTGGATGACTGTAAATACATCATATAATGTTTATCATCACATTCACATCATATATTGCAATTTAAATCACAAATGTTTCCCTTTTGTTTTACTCACATATTCACAGTTCTCATAATCATGAACAAAACATGGATTTCAATGTCCTCTTTTCATTAAACAGGCTTTAGCCTACTACAGAATACTCCACTTCTTCATTGCAAAGTTTTTCACTAACAAAACATCATCCGTCTGCAACTGATTTTCACCATGACAAACCTCAAAACACACTACACTCACATCCGACATCTATTTCTCGTCTTTTTCTCCAGTGACTGACACTGAAGTTACTAAACTTATCTTTACCAACCACCTACCCCCTCGACCCAATCACCTTTTTATTTCTTACAGGCCATTTTAGGCACACTCACACCTTTCCGTCCACTTTTTTAAAAGGCTCTGGTCACTGCTCTGTTTAAAAAAAAATGAATCCCACAATTTATTTGTGCAATATTTGAAAAATGTGTTATATTTAAACCTAAATATTTAAATGTGTCACGGTCATAACACATTTGTGAATATTCTGAATAAAAAGGAAAAATGACTAGCAGATCATCATTCATTCAGCGCTGTTGCTGCTGCGGTGTGTCCGTGACAAGCAATGACACGTCATAAAGTGACACATTCAAAATAATGGTCTCCTTGGAAAAATGTACGTATGAAAGGGTATGTTGTAGCCTATGCTCAGTCGCAGCAAAGACATAATTTAAGGGCACGACGAGCCCTGTAAGAATATGCAAACTGTATCAAAAAGCATGAATGAATCTCATGATTGCTGATTACTGTAATTCATATTACCCACATTAGATAAAAATGCCTATGGCCCACCCAGTCAGAAGAGACACAAAATAAAAGCAGAAGAAATCATGCATAAATTATAATAATCTCTTTAATAATAATCGCTCAAATAAGCATCATTCAGAAACAAATAACTTAATATAGAAAGTTTATCATTTGCATGTGTATTTAACCTTACAAGTGTTAACATTCAAGTGATTATAAACAATTTAAGAGCAAAAAGAGCTGTTTTTTTATGAGCACACACATAGCGCAGACGCACACTCCTTGTATTTTATAAAACGATAATGACTTCAACACAATATAGAAGACTTAAAACAGACATTTATTGACAGATAAATAAACACTTAGATTTTGCCACTTAGTCGCCTATCCGTTTTTAGTTAAAACATTATCAAATACCCTTACATCATATTCTCTTTATAAGACATGTCAAATCGATTTTTGTTCACACATATTTAAGTTACTAAATGAAGAAAGAGATAAAGAATTTGCTAAAATAATCTGTGAGGTACGAAATGACAATTAAAACCTTCAATCAAACGCTTCTATATTCTCTTCTTATAGACATGTCAAATCGATCAAAAACCAAAATATACCAAAAGAATAAAGTAAAATAATGTTAGTCTCTGAGTCTGAGGTAAAATTAACAACCTGATCTCACGAATTTCCGTATTTCCGGGATAGTCACGGAATTTTTTGCTCATTTTTCTGTGGCATTCTCACGGATCTCCGCATTTTTCCGTGGCATTCCCACGGATTGGTTACTCAACTGTTTTGCCCTTTTTTCTTACCATTGTCGCTTCGGTTTAGGGTTAGATTGACATAAAATGACATCTCTACCCAAACCCAACTCTAACCTTAACGCCAGGCGACAACTGGTTAAAGTTAAGAAAATATAAAAAAAAATACATCAGAAAAAATAGTAGAAACTAATACTTAAAGGTGCTGTAAGAAAATTCAAGCGTTTTAGGCCATAAAACATTTTTTGTTTCATACAGTAAACATCTTTGCACTATCTGCTAGCTGCCTGTAAAAAAATAGCGGGCTCTGCAGGCAAACTGCAACAAAAACAAGGTGTTCAAACCTACCACCACGAAACATAACAAAGTGTTCCAGCCAATAAACAACAAGAAGGATTTGGGAGTAGGGGTTGGGCACAATTATGACTCGTTAAGAAAGCATGGAAGGGAGGGGGGGGAGGAGTTATGCTGCATTCCAGGCAGGTTTTTGAGCATGTGAATTACGACTTCAAAACCACGACTTACGACTCTAAACTGGGAGTATGCGTTCCAGGCAGCCCGTAACCCGTGTTTTTACAACCTTCTACCTGTGAAAATGCACTGGAACGGCAGTCAAACCCATGACCTCCCACACGTGAACTCGTACTAGATCGATGTACTCCCAGTTCAGAGTCGTGAGTCGTGGTTTTGAAGTCGTGATTTACGGGTTACAGGTTGCCTGGAACACAGCATTAGCTCCGTTTTGTTTGACAACACTTCGAACGTCAACAGGAAGGGCACCTTTAAAGTGACATACTAACGCAAACACCAAATCTAAAGTAACCAATCCGTGAGAATTCCACGGAAAAGAAAGTCTGTGGCAGGGCCACGGAAAAATGCAGAGATCTGTGAGAATGCCTTGGAAAAATGATGAAAATTAAACAACCGCAAACAATAGTGAAGCGCGCAAATCAGACTTGCAGACTAATAAAGAAATACAATGGACTTAAATTCTGATTTCAATTAATTTCCTCATAAAATCGGATGGATAACAAGCAGCAGTAGTGAACACAAACGGAGCAGAGGACATTCACTACGCTACCCTGGGCGCTTTACCAAGTTGTCTTGGCAAGTAGTCTCAAGTCAGTTATGCCTTAATGTGAATGTAAACAGTTCAGAAAGAAATCAGTTTCAGTTTTAACTCTTTCCCCGCCATTGACGAGATATCTCGTCAATTAAGTGAAAACGCTTCCCCGCCAATGACGAGATTTTCCGTCTTTTCCTAATACCGCTATTATCCACCAGGTGGCGCCCTTCCACAACTTTTTAAACCCGGAAGTATTGCCCTATGGGAAGCGGCTGCATGTCCGTGTCTGTTTTAAAGATCGCTCTGAATGGGATCTCTATGAAAAGTCCGTCACAAAAATGGAATTATCTCTGCTTTTTGCTCAAAATATGGTGTTTTTGCAGAAACCTACCCATATTCAAAAGCTGATTGCAAAAGAACCACTAAAGGTAGGATGAAACGGGTTTTTTTTGTTTGAAAGCAGAGGGTCTGTTCTTTCATTTGGTATATTGTATGTTTATATATTTAAAGAAGAACATTTTCTGGAAGGCATTAAACTTTGGTGAAAATCATGAAAAACGCTAGCGCTGGCTGGCAACTTTTTTTAAAAACACTGGCGGTGAAAGAGTTAAAGTTGCAGTGCCCTCAAGAAATCGGTTTATGTTTGTGCCATTATGTTAATTAAAGGAGCATTTCACCCGTAGAAACATTAATCTTTATTGAAAGTGTGTCATATTTGTAGTCGAAATGTAACATACATTTAGAATTTGGTGCCTATTTGACAGAGAAAAGGGGGGTTTGTAGTCTCACCCCCTCAACAAAGATATTGGACTTCCTTCTTTCAATGATGCAAAATGATGATTTTACATCATTGAAAGAAGGAAGTGCAACACTGAAATCTGTATTTCTCCTGTCTCAGTGGCAATTGAGGAAATGATGCATGACCATTCAAAAACATGACTGGGGTTCTAACTTTACAAAGCTTTATGCAAATAGGTGAAGTGTCCCTTTAAACAACAGAAGACAAAAGGAAAATCATTTCTGTAGCTTTAAAAAGATTAAATGTATTTAATTGATAGAATGAAGAAGTCAGTGTTACTATTCATTTTATTCTATTTCTGTTCCTAAATACTTAAAATATTTTTTATAGTTTTATAAAAAAATATTTAATTTTCCTTATTTCCAATTTTTGCCGATCCAAATTGTTTGATCCTTGACTCAAAAAACTTAATGTAATCCGTTGAACCACTATATTGTAAAATTATGTAATTTGAGAGGAGGCATTGAGGTCCACCCTATTTTATCAATGTCCATTAGTTTAAAACTTCTGGCCTCGCCACTGATGTACCCATATCATGTGGTTTTATAGATTCGTTATTTGAGAATGTCCTTCTTTTACGCCCAAAGGAAATTATGCCATACGAAACGCCGCCACAGACTATGATACTTACTAAGACAGCTATTTTAAAACATGTTTATTTATGTGTATTTGTCTGTTAACCAAAAAGATGTGAACATGAACTCATTCAGCTCTGTGCACGTGTGCTATTGTTGGGTAGAAAGCACTGTGCCTCGAACAAGATGCGCGTCATGTTTTCAAGTTCAAGGCGCCAGTCCAACACAGTTAATCTCATTCTCATACAGTAAAAATATCACTTCAAGAATAAAAACATGGCATTGAGTTCTGCTGTTAAACAGTACAAAGAGAAAAAGAAAGCTCAATCTATAAACATATACTTTAATCACTCCACAGAAAGACAAATACGCACCCTAATCCAGTCTATGATGAAATCATTATGTAAAATTTGCAACCGTACGTGAATATTTTCTTAATATTTGTTTTTAACAATATGCTATACTGTGTCAATTAATGGGAAATAAATTTTTGTAGGGAGTAAAAGTAGCGCATTAAATTTGGGTGCCCTTAGCTCCGCCACCTCGTTAGATGTTTCCACTGTATTGCATAGATGGGCTAAACGTGCTGAAAGTTGGCGAGGGGAAAAAGCCAAATTCTGCCCTGCTGTCTTTTTCATGTGAAATTTAAAGAGGACTTTACGATCAGGAATCCATGTTCAGTTCATAGAGCTAACATAGAACATTTTTAGGGGGGCTAAGAAGAATTTTGAGCCCAACAGAGCCAGTGGGATGGACGGATAAGGCTTTGCCTGAGGAGTGTTTTATTATTAATTTTTATTTATTTAAGTTTATTTAGATAGGGACATAGTGTTTTAGATAAAGCTAATTCACAACACTTGTCCCTACACTTGTGTAATCCTGAGGTGGAGGCGGGACAATGACTGACAAAGGCGGAGCCATAGGAATGAGTGAGCCTGGTGGAGCAAGTGGGATGTCAGGCCACAATGAAGAAAAAGGAGTCCAGAGACGAGGTAAAGCTGAAGGACCGGAGGGCTGAGGCGGAGTCCGGAAACGGAGACTGGAGGTGGAGACACAAGAAACACCTTTTCCAAGGTAGCAGGCAGCCAGGGTTTCCAAGGTTGAATGTGTCCGGTCCAGCTCCACAGTGGTATTCTCTGTGGGCACAGTCACAAAAGTCCATTGGCTCCTGCCTAAAGATGAGACACACAACCGGCAGAACTGGAGAGAGTCAATAACATTTACCACAGTGGTATTCTCTTTGGGCACAGTCACAAGAGTCCATTGGCTCCACCCTAAAGACGAGACACACAGACGGTGGAACTGAAGAGAGAGAGAGAGCAAAACAGAGAATCCACAATAAATAATCTACAAATAATCCACAGGAAAACCACTGTCTCATAAACCCATTGGAAATCACAGGAGACCAAAATCCAAAGGTAGACAAAGTCCACAGATAAAAGTAATCCACAAAACTGGAGAGAGGGACTCAGACCGTGTGTTTTACACACGACTCAACTAAATCCTGAGAGCAAACCAAAGTGAGTTTACATAACACTTGACAAGGCAAGAACACAAACGCTAAACTGGAGCCAGGCACAACATGGCAGTGATCACTCGGGAGTTTACACAACAAATGCGCAACTACTATGCCTCGTTCCTCTTCATCTTCTTGGAGAGGGAGTGGGTTATCGACCGGGCCGTAGCCGGCAATAAGGCAGCCCGAGAGCTGGCGGATCTCAAGCAGGGGAAACTCTGGATTATTTCATCAATTTCCGCACTTTGGCGGCCCGTGCAAGTGGAACGAGGAGGCCTGCATGGGCTGGCCGACCGTGTTCACAAGGAGATCTACCTTATTGAGTTGCCAACCAGCCTCAACGGACTCGTCGACTTGGCACTCCGCTTGGATGCTCGTATAGATTGACTGGGGGCACATGCCTGTCGTCTCACCGGCAACCTGGAGAGTGGCAACTAAAGCAGGGAGAACACGCCGGTCCCGTCATCGATCACAAACCCATGCAGGTGGGTAGAGCTCGACTGACCTGGTAGGAGAGTGAGATGCTGAGGTCCCGAGGACTCTGCATGTATTGCGGTGGCTCTGGACATTTTCTACTCTCCTGTCCGATAAAAGAGCCAGCCCGGTAGTAAACTTAAAGGCTACTATCGGGTGGGATCTCCGCCGGGAAGTCCTCAACATCATCTACTCTCCTTCCAGTGAAACTGAGATGGGCCAACCACACTCACACCTGTCACTGGACTCAGGAGCCAAAGGTAACTTTATGGACTCCACCCTTACACAACACTAGACTCTCTATTACTCCCCTTTCACACCAGATCACCATCAGCACACTCAATGGCCAGAGACTGCCCTACGTTACCTACGCCACAGGACCTATTACTCTCCTCACCTCCAGCAACCACACCGAAACCCTGCCCTTCCTCCTCAAGGACTCCCCTGTGGCACCCATTGTCTTTGGTCACCCCTGGCTGGTTAAACACAACCCACGAGTGGATTGGGGTTCCGACACCATCACCTTGTGGGGTGAATGTTGTCATGAGTCTTGTTTATGCTTGTCCTACTGTGTCTGTTTCTTTCTTTCAGGAGGAGTCAACGGTTTTGTCAAACGTGCCCGCGGAGTACCTGGACCTGAAGTAAGTGTACAGTAAGTCCCGCGCTGCTTCTCTTCCTCCACATCGTCCCTATGACTGTGCCATAGAGTTAGTTTTTGGTAAGTCCCCGCCTAAGGGCAAGCTTTACTCTCTTTCCATTCCAGAGAGGGAGGTCATGGGGAAATACGTATGTTTATGATTCTCTAGCACCTAGGATTTTTTAGTTTGTTAGAAGGATGGTTCTCTGAGACCTTGTATTGATTACCTAGAGTTGAACAACATCACAGTAAAGAATACGCGTTCTTTGCCGTTGATGTCTTCGGCCTTCGAGATGCTACAGGGAGCATCCATCTTCACAAAACTGGATTTACGTAAAGCTTATTATTTGGTCCGCATCAGGAAGGGGGATGAGTGGAAAACAGCTTTTAAGACCACTATAGGGCACTTTGAATACGTGGTGATGTCCTTCGGCCTCTCCGACTCGCCAGGAGTTTTCCAAGCACTCATTAATGACGTGTTGAGAGACATGGTATATCAGTTTATATATGTTTACCTGGATGAGATATATAATTTTTCTTCGTCTCTCCAGGAACATGTGCAACACATCAGATGAGTGCCTGGTCTCTCGTTCCTGTTCTCTGTTTTTTTCGTCACTGGATCGTTTATGTCTCTGGAATCCCATCCACTCTTCACTCCATGGACTTCGCCTCATTCACCTGTTATCCTGTTTTTGTGTGACTCGTGTGTCTGACTGTGATCAATAAATGTCCTTTTACTTGCACTTGCTTTCTCACCTTGATTTGCCGTTACAATCCCTGATTAACCAACACACCCTACTGTTTCTGGTTAGTTTTTATATACTAGTGGTTATACTTTAATTCCTGACTGCCTGAATTGCTAAATTTAGAGTACCTCTATCAAAATAGAAGAGTCTGATACGGTTTCATGATACACTACTAGCTAGTGACCCCTGGTCTCTAGTGTCTTTCCCATACTAATAGATTAACATTTTTGAGGGCCATTTTTGTTAATCTTGGTTGAATTTTTACCAAACTCTCCCACTATGTGAAAAATGCTGTAACTTATGGTAAAATAATGTAACGTATCTTAAATGTTAACGTGAAATGATATACAATATAATATATAAATATAGTTTCGTCAATCTATCTTTCAGCCAGAAAAGTGTGGATCACTCCTTAAGTCTTGTTTTCTCCTCAGACTGACTTCCTTCTCTTTTCTCTTTAATGTGTTCTTTCACCCAGTGGCTTGTTTATTATGAAAGTGATCTTTGTAAAGCTGCTTTGAAATAACTGATAGCTCTATAAAATAATGTAGTTAGTAGACTTTATGAAAAGACCAATTTGTGTTGCAAAATGCCTTGAATGTGTATCAGGCCCGGGTTGGGTAATCGTGAGAATTCCCGGTGGGCCGCTTCACTTTTGGGCCGGTCGAGGTTTTTGTTTTTTTACATTTGTCACATTGGTGAATCTATCTCCTCTTAAATAACACTACACACGTTCTAGATTCTGACACCGCAGCATGCAGCTTTGAGTGAGTGAGTTCCCCTCTCTACTCCCATAGAGTTGTGGCTTCAGGCATGGTGCAATGTTTATTTTGCAAAATTCTCAACGGCTACACAAAGTTCCAGTATAGGATCCTCCTTCGATAGCAAACTGATTTTTGTTTATAAGCAATTACATTGCATGGCTCTAAAAACTAGCACATGATCCACCACACTGTTGCCTTACATGAAGTATTTTGTCATGTGTACATGACATCACAGCAAGACTGAATGTTTTCTGGACAGCGTTTCTGATCAGTGATGAAAACTGCAGACAATCTTTAATTCACATGCACTTCTAATAGTTTATTACTAATAATAAAAGTCTTTTAAAAAGTTTGTGTTAAAGTGTCTGCTAAATAAAGACATGTAAACCTGGCCATACAGACAGATGTTTTTGAATTCTACTCAGTGCTCACATCACACTGTTTTTTTCTTGCACCATCTGTGGTGTACTTTAAACACTGTGTCAGGTTTAAGGAAGTTCAACTTCAAAAAAATGTGCACGAACAGTGTTTGTTGTTGCATACATGAACGTCTTCTCACTCGTTCTGTGCTGCCCACGTTCAGTCATTTTGTCCAGACTTAAATTAGTCATTCATGAACATTTTACACTAATCACTGTACACAATTGTACACAGTGATTTATAGTGAAACACAATTATTTAAATTATTATGAATATTTTTATTGTAAAATACATGATTGTGTTACATATGGAAATAACAAAATCTGCATTCATTTTATTGATGAAGTTAAACCTTGTTAAATCTAACATTATTCTCATTTGACTTGAACTCTCACTCTGTATTAAAGCCTTTTGTATAAAGAAAAACAGCACATGTGTTTGTATATAAATTAATTTCATCAAAACATAGAAAATATAATATTTTGCAGAAAGAACAATATTTTGCACACCAATTTTGATCTTAATATATTATTTGCAATTAAGCAATTTTTTTTCACAATAAAAAATGACTGTAACACTTTACAATAAGGTTCATTAGTTAACATTAGTTAATTTTTTACCTAACATGAATAAACCATGAGCAATGCATTTGTTACAGTATTTATTAATTTTTGTTAATGTTAGTTAATAGAAATAAAGCTTTTAATTGTTTGTTCATGTTAGTTCACAGTGCATTAACTAACGTTAACAAGATTTTAAAAAAGTATTAGTAATTGCTGAAAATAACATTAACAAAGATTAATGAATGTTAACTAATGTAGTTATCTAATGTTAACTAATGAACCTTATTTTAATGTGTTACCAAAATTACTACTGCAATCCAAACGTTTTAAAATGTGATTCTCGCTTCATTACTGATGTATAGTAATATTGCTTTCTTTAAATCAATATTAATGAAAGCAGTACAACAAAATCACTATTTTAAATAATTTAACATCTTGTTATGCAATCTTAATAAATGCAATTTTTTATTTATTTTTTATTTGGTTTTGGAGGTGAAATATTGACAGGTGTTATGAGATCATTCATGTAATTATAACAAAGCATGAGTCAGTTTAAGCACAGATCATTTCCCAGGATAAACATATAGGAAAGCTCATTGCCACGATCATATTATAAGGGAATGTTCAGAAAACATAAAATAGAAAAGTTCTCCATCTATCATGTCTGGGTATATTACCCTGTGCTCACCGTGTCTGTCCCGAGATCTCTGCAGCATCCAGGAGAGATACTGAGAGTGTTAAAGAGAGATCTCCTGAAAGACTTGCAGAGGAAGAAGTAGATGAGTGGATCCAGCACAGCATTGAGAGAGGAAAGCCACAGCGTGCTCTCCTTCAACTGGAAGAATAACAACTTATCCTGGCAGTTAAACATCTTTCCTCTTGTCTGGCTGATGGTGTACGGCACTCGGGCAAAATGAAATGGTACGAAGCAAACGAAGAAGACGGCCAATACAAGGAAGACATTCAACTGTATAATGGTTTTCTTCTGCTGTCCCTGGCTCACTGCATGTTGAGATCTCGTTCGAGCAATAGACTTATAAAGCTCTTTTGAAATGAGAACGTAACATATTATCACAACTATCAGGTTTCCCCAGAAGATCACCTGGCAAATATGGTTGACCACCTCATGCCATCGTAGTCCCATCGATGTCTTCAGGTCACTGCACTTAAAATGAGCCGAAGTGTTTGGACGACTAGTCAAAATTATGTTTGGTAGGCAAAGAGCCACGAGCGAGGCCCATATGAAGCCTGAGAGCAGCTTTCTGTGCAGCAGGTGTCTCTGGCTGGTGCTGACAAAAGGCCACATGGTCTTTCTACAGCGATCGATGCTTATCAGACCAAAAAACAGAATGCTGATATACATAGTGAGGTAGAAGAGCACGGATGACACACGGCAGACGAAGACACGCATCCCTACGGATGCTACGTTTGAGTCGCTGAGGATCTTAAAAGGGAAAGTGAGAGTCATGATAATATCAGCCACAACGATGTTTTTCAAGTAGATGATAAAGTGAGATTTGCTGGGGATCCTGAGGAAGACCCATGCTGCCAAGCCATTCAGAGACAGGCCCAGGATTAAAAGAATACTGTAGAGAATGGGAAACATTATTGTCTTCAGAGGACTTTCACGTGAACAGCCATCTGATGAGTGATTTCCAGCGGTCTGATTGGAGTAAGTGTCCGTGACTCCGGTCCGTACTGTTGTGAACGCCATGGATAAATTGAGTCCTGATGAAGACAAAAAGCAAAATAAAACATTTACTGTCTGCATTCATAATTCCCTTCCACTCTGTATACTGTTTCTCCAGTATACACTATATGTATAGAGTATTATGTGCCAAATATCTGGATGACATGCTTTTTCGAAGTGCCTATTGGATGCCAAATTATCAGAGAATTTACTTTAAAATTCTCCTCTTTGTTTACAAATCTTTAGCTCCCGCTAATCTCTCTGAACTCTTACAACCATACATCCCACCTAGAAGCCTCCGTTCCTGGATCAGGTTCTTTTGGGTGTCCCCCACATAAGACTTAAGCGTCGAGGAGAGCATGCTTTCGCGATGGCAGGACCTAGACTCTGGATTGCCCTGGCTCTAGATATTGGATTGGCCCCTTCTCTGACGTACCTGTTTTCTTGTGCTTTAGACTCTTAACTTAGTGCATTATCTTAGTTATTTTTTATTTTCATTCTGTTTTGCCATTTTGTTATGTTATGTTGTAAATGTGCTATACAAATAAAACTGAATTGAATGCTACACATTTTAAAATGTGAAATATACCAGAGTGTACACATAATATGCTCAACCTTAAAAGGTCTCCTTCTTGATTTCATGTATTATTTATTATTAATTCCACAAAAATGTTGTTCATCATTAGAATAAAAATGCAAAGTAACTGTTTCATGTTCTGAAATGATAACTGGATTATACTCTATTTAAATGCAAAATAAATATTACAAAATTTACATTTATGTATTTTATCCAAATCAACTTAACAAGGTATATATTGTATCAATATGTGTGTTCCTTGGAATTGAACCCACATTACTAAAGCAAAGCTCTACCACTGAGCTACAGGAACAATAAGAACACAACATATTTGAGTCTTTGAAAGAAAAGAGAAATAAAATGACCAAGGTACACAGCAAAATCACTGGTGTTAAAATAACACCCAGGGTGTCAAATTTAACACTGGAAAAGTGTGTATATGTGTCCACACTACACTGTGTTAATTTAGTCAAAAGTGTAGTGTTAATTTAACAACACTCATTATATGTTAATTTAACACTCAATATTGTTAAATTTTACACTTTGTTCAACACTATTCATTGTTGTTTCCACACTACACTGGTGTTGGCACAGAAATACAGTGTTAAAAATTAACACTCCTAATTTAAAGTCAACACCGGTGTAATGTGAATTCAACAATGTTAAGTGTTAAAATACTGATAAATAGCCACTTTTGTTGCTAATGGGTTGTTTCTATAAAAGACAAATGACAAGAAATATTGAAAAACCTCTTTTTATTAAAGTATATCACATTTAATATTTACATTGATACACACAACACTTTGCATTTAACACTGCTTATTTAAATACCTCAGCTACAATTAGAAACAGAATACAGTATGGAATAATGAAAGTTATCTTATACCACAGCGCAGTGACATGAAAACCACTTATTATAAAAGGTCTTTAATAAATCAAATGAGAGTTAAAAAAAATTAGCCACCCTACTCAAAACTTGAACATTAAAATACACTGCAATTACCTTACTGGCAGGCAGAAATGCTTATCCTTCACAATACTAAAGATTTTTCCATAACAAAACAGACATTTCAATTCAAAAGACGTTTCATTTTTCTTAAATACGTTCCAACCTGGTATTTAGTTCTGTAGTTGTTTTACTCATGATGTAGTGGAAGGCTGCATCAGTGGTCTTCATCATGGAGGTAATGGCTTTTTGGTCCAGAATGATGCAAAAATTCTGGATGCAACTTCTGTTCCCAACGCAGTGCAGGCAGGGCTGTGCTGATTCATTCCTCTCAAAGCATGGATTGATGCTCATCACCTAAGTGTTTTAAAAGGGTGTATTTGATGAATGTATTTGATGTGTATTTATGAACTTGTATGCATTTACATGGGGTGAACAATGCAAGCAAACTAACTGCTGAATAAATAACTAGAACAAAATACTAAAAAACTTACACAGCACAATCAGTAGCTTCAGTTGCACATTGACCCTCTTTCTTCTTTCTTCCTTTTACAAATGAAGGCAAGAGGTGAATGAGCCAGGGAAGAGCTGCCACATCACTGTCCCGTCCTAGCAAAACAGAATTTAAACACCATGAGTATACAGTTAAACTTTAAAACCGTAAAAGTAGCAAACCCATGTACACTTACCATATTTAAACTCCTGTTGACCAGACAGAGGGTCATCCATATTGTTGTATGTTGGCTATTTTGCAATACATCACCTCAGCATATTTCTGCAGATTTTCAAAGACAAAAAGAGTCAAGAAAATACCAAAAAGGGTGCAGTTTTAACCGTTATTTGAATCAAAATCATTTCAGTATAATAAATCATGTTAGAGACAGTGTACAGTATTAATGTACTGTGTGTACTCACATAACTAGTTGGTAAGCTCTTATCCTCCAAACTGGGTTAAGGAATAACAGTTCCAGAATTCATGGGTATGCCGTATTCAAATATAGTCTGGTAGGGTCCTATCACAAAAAATGACAATGAAGACTCTGAAAACTCAACATTCTTTTTATATTAAAAACAGCACTCAAGGCAATATGAATCTTCATTTATACATTTTCAAAATAGTAATCAATTTGATTGCTATTTAATATGACATCAATAGCAAAACGATGTATGAGAAGATAATATATTTTTATTAAAGTTGGCAGCAGGTCATGTGAGTTTCTTTCCAGATTAATAATAATAATAATATGTACAAAACTACATATACTAAAAAGATTGGTTAACTGTTCAGTTATGTCAAATAAAATGATTTATATGTATAAATATATAAACTTACTTAAGTATTAGCAGTCGTTTCTCATTGGAAGTCATCCATGTCAGGTCTTCTTTAATAAACTGCCCTAAAAACAGCATCTCTTCTGAATGATTTGAAGCACTCAGTGTGAACTTTCACCAAACTAGCATCTATAATGACAGAAAAAACAAATGTTCGCCATACACGTTTTACACTTCCGTATGTATTTGCCATTTGCATCTGTCTGACATCTAGCGCCACGAAAAGCTTACAACACACAATGCATCCAATCCAGCAATCTGTGCATACAAATGATGATATATTGTGAGGTTTTGGTCAAATTAATTGTTGGTTTGGCGATATTTGCCCTGTTTGCATTCATCTTAGGAAAACACATGACGATGCGGTTGCGGTTTTCTCCGTGTTTTTCAGTAATTTGAATAATTAACCGATATCCGTGCACTCACGTGCATGTAAACGACCTCGTTAACTCACGGTATCTAGCCTATATGATTACCTTATAACGAGCATCATATGGTGAATAAACGAGCTTTCATTTAACTTAATTTCATACCTTCAATTTGTAGTGCATGTCGCGTTTTATCATGGTTCAATTCTTTCGTTCATATCTCCTGTTAAAATTATCCTTCTTGGTTTTAAACTTTTAGCTAGCTGTTTAACTTTATACTAAATTAACAAGGGAACAACGTAACACAAGGTAGCTCTGATTAAACTGAACCAAATAACGAACAAAGGGGAAATAAAATGGGAAAAATATCTTATTTAGGTTTTTTGGAATATGGCTGCGTAGAGTCAGACAGAGAAATAACAGTTTAATTTAGCTAAACCATGTGAATATTATGAGAGTGATTTACCTGATCTCTTCAGTCCTCCTGTGAAAGAAAATGGCGGTAAAATCCCTGACAGGATATGTTTAGTGGAGGCGTGGCTTGATTTACACCGCTCAGAGTGAAATCTCACAACACCCTTGTTTAACACTGACACTGTTGTGGATATAACACTGGCCTAGCAATGGCAGTGTTATTTTATTACCAGATAGTGTTAAAACAGCATCAACACTGTGTATTTAACACCATCCCTGAAAATTTAACACTGGTGATTTTGCTGTGTAGAACATCAAATCTAATTCTTAAATATTTGTGATAATGTAAAGAAACACTGAACTTACTTTACCACAAGAGTCCCAGATAGAAAGTGTTGAGCTGTTCCTCATGTCAGTATCTTCTGATGGGCACATTTCAAGCAAAAAAAACCTTTGGTTTTTTTTTAAAGGAAACGTCCCATCTGCTTCCTGCCATACAGACTCATACAGAGCCTACACAGTTCCTATAACTTAACACCTTATATTCAGGGATGTGACTAAAGTAACTAACTAAACAAAAGCTACACGCACAAAGCAATTCAATAAATTGTATCCTTTTCATAGAATAAAGTCGGAATATTTTCGTCCAGTGCTTATATAAAAATATATTCTAGCATTCTTGAGAAGAGATCCAAGCATTGTGGATTTAACGTGTTGAGGATATAAAGTGAAGTGTTTCACCTGCATGTGGTGTAATTTTTCACATTTACAATAACATTATTTATATTGACTTGATTAACAAACTCGGATGCAAACTTTGCTCCAGTGCTAACATTTGTAAGTTGTGTCTGAATCACTTCTCTATTTCTCACGGCTCTTAGAAACTAAAATTAAAATAGGAATGTTGTTTTTGAAACTAAAATTAAAATAGGAATCTTGTGTAAAAAGAAAACATACATTGTGGAGTGTTGTGTGCCGGCACACATCTAAACTTATCCTCTTTCTTTAAAATATGTGCCATATAACAAGTCAATATAAAATGTGAATCAGACGGTTAATCTACACTGCAGCGTTTCACAATCCTTCACTGTTGCTTTGTTCACTTTCCCTTGTTTCTACAACAAGAGTATCAGTAAGTGTTGACAAAGCAGCATGTGACCTGATATAATTGTGTAATCACTTCACTCATGTCCAACACACTTCCTGAAATTATCAGACAGATATACTAACACAGGGGTTCTTAACCTTTTGCCACTCATGGCCCACCAATGATTGTTTAAAAATATTTGAGGACCAACTTTTCAAATCTGATAGTATAAAAGCAGAATAATTGAAAATGTAGGCCTTTTCATCACTATTATTGGTGAAATTTAGCCCTAGAGACGAATGAGAAATGCAGTTGCTTCCAATGGGTAACCAAACCACGGGCGGTATTTCCAGTTAAAAAATATTTAAAGTTCCACATTTTAGGCTTAGACTTTATCTTTGTTATGGTAGTACTCAAGGGTAGTAGTACCTAGTTACATCTTTAGAGTAAAAATATACAGCCATCAAAAAAACAGGATAAGACTGTTTTCAGTTTTTCTAAATGTACTATTTATAGGTGTGTATTATGTAAGTAAAATTATCGTTTTAAAATTATGCTTTAATTTGCATTTATTTACTGAAATTTAAATAGGGGAAAGTGGTCAAATTGAATACTGCAACAATACTGTGTTTTTCCTTCTGACTAAAAAAGCTGGGAGTTTTTTTCTCCTAGGAGTTTTTTTCAACCCCTAGGGAGTCAATTGACAGTGGCTTAACTTAGCACCCTCTTCAGAGCCGGCCCTAGACCTTTGGGGGCCCTAAGCAAAATTTCGTCGGAGGCCCCTTTGACCGTTTTAAGTAAGGCCTAAAGAAAAGCAATGACTACCTTATGACTATACTGCACATATTATCTCTACTATGTTATTTTTTTTAAATGTGTCTATTAAATTATGTTTTAATTATTCTATGTATACTGTATGTTAATGATCTTTTTTACATTGCTGGTCCTGAGTACGTATTTCGTTCTTATGTGGCAACATGTAGCCTACAGAATGACAATAAAAGACCTTGGGGTGGTCCCGGACAGGGAATATCTTAAGACAGGACTCGGCCTTAGTTTAATTAGAAAACATAACTAATTTGAACAAAAATGCCTTACTAAAAACATTATTTGTGTGGATTTTGAGGCAAAACAAAGAGCACTGGTGTATTTTAAGATATGTCAGTGCAAGCTTTTTTCAGTTTGGACAGCTCTTAGCCTACTTTTATTTTAGTCTAGGACTACTTTAATTCCTGTCAGGGAAACTGCCCCCTTGAGTTCTTGATTTGAGTTCCATGTTTGATGTCTAACAGGAAAAAATATGATACCACTGACTGAACTGAATGGCAGTGCAGTGCAACAAACACACACTGATGAACTTGCTAAATAAAAAGACTTTTCACTGACCATCAAAGAAACATTTTTAATTGACACCAGAGTTTAAGAGGCACAAACAACAGCCTATATATAATTTGAATGAAATTGAGTAAATAGAATAACATTTAAATAAAATATAATATAAAATAATAAATATAACACTTAAATGTTTAAATTTTTCAAATAAACAAAATTAACAATAATATCTAAAACATCACAAACAAGGTTAATAGTACCTAACATTCGCCTCACTATATATTATCCCTTACGTAAATAGCATAACAAAAGTTAATAGGCTTGTTTGAGATGAGCAAAATCTGACACAAACATAGGTTTGTGGATAATAACAATTAACTTGCAAATAATATTAATAATTGAAGATTAACAATTAACATTGCATTCATAACATTAATCTAACAAAGCTGACTACTGTATGTCATATGCATTGCTATAGTTTAAATATTAAAGACTGAACAGTGACATTATAAACTTTTGCAAAGGCCAGCAGGTGGTTTTAAAAACAGTTCGCTGTCTGGGCATGTACCACCACGCATATGCGCATGAGTTTGTTTACTCTTACACATAAAACACTTTAAATTCAGACGTTTAACAATATAATTACACTAATGACATACATATGTAGAAATGACAATGGCATACGTGAAATATAAGCGTAACAGAATTAATTTACCACGTTAAACCGTTTAAATATTAATTATTAAGCTTAATATACCAATTCACGTTATGATGGCAAATATAAGAAAGAGAAGTCAAACAGAACACAGGTTTGGTCATTACCGAAGTCAAATAAGATCCACTTACTTCGCATTTACGCACAAACACACATAGCATTAAAGAAATTGTCCTTAAAGCAACAGCAAAAGTTCGCGTCTGTATCAGTGATCTGGCTCAACTCAACTTTGCGTTCTGTGGGCGGGATGCTCGCCTGCACATAGATCGCGGGCACTGATTGGCTGCTGCGCTGGATGTTGTGTGTCAATCAATCTCGGCAAGAAAGAGATCTTATTTATTAGCGAACTTTCATAATAACTATAATAACAAGTAACAGCCTTTTTAACATTGCCATAATAATAAATAATGAATATTTATTTTATGTTACTTTTGATGAATGATTTTTTTCAACCACTAGCTAAGTGATGGCCCTAGCTAGGGGGCCCTCTGCTGGCCACGAGGCCCTTTGCAATTGCAAGTGTCGTTTAGTGGCTGGGCCGGCTCTGACCCTCTTCTATACATTACATTATTACTACACTCAATAGTACGGTTTAATCTTAGCCACTGTTGTCCATCAATTTTTCTCCTGCTTTTATTAATGTAAAGCTGCTTTGAAACAATAAAACAATTGTGAAAAGCGATATATACCGGTAGATAAAAATTAAAATTATCCTGTTTTTTTTTTTTTGGAATAGTTCAAATTTGAATATTTGATGGAATAGGCTAACTAATTGCATCTTTCGACTGGCGCATCCATGTTGTGCCTCCATCTTTAAAATACATTTGCCGACGAGGAACATTCCTGAAATTCAAGCTCCACCTTTCGCGCTTTCAGACTACACTCACGTTGGCCGCTAGCTGAAGCCTCCCGAGGTTGCATGTGTAGGCGGTATACGTCATCAAGACAGTATTATTTCAGAATATTAACAATTATAAAGCTGACAATTATTCTTAGTTAATTGTAAATTGATGTAATATGCTCAAGACTTGCGAATGTAATGCTCAGTTAATTTAAATAAACCAGGCTTGATGACGTATGCAGCCCGCATATGCGACCTGTGTAGACTGAATCCTTCAGATTCAACAACAGCTTGCACACTGTGATGATCCCGCGATCTAATGCTTTGATTTGAGGCAGATTTGAAACCCTGTTGAAGACCTAGTTTCCAGGACATTAAAACACGTTGCCAAGGAAGCGAAAAGGGGATTTAAAACGACAACGCGACAGGAAAAACAACAAGACCAAAGTCAATATTGGAGTAATGTTAGTTTTCCAAGATGGGGCTCAAGGGACACAGAAGTTGTCGACTTTCTATCTTCTCCACAGGTAATTCAGCATATTCGTTTACATCTATACAGTCCATGTTGTAAACTTGAAGTTTTATAGTTCCTTGGCTAACTATAGCATGATTATGCATAACACTTGTTAGTGTAAACTCTTACATATACACGGACATGTAACATGTTTACTTAAAACATAAGCATTGGACTCTGACATAATATTAGTTTGCGTCCATTTAAACCCGTCATTACTCCCGCTCATGATTAAATGACAGGAGAGGGACTCGTCCACAGACCATCTCCTCAGTAATCTGGAGAGAAGCGGTCGAAAATGGACAAAAAGAGACGGATTTAAACACCAAGTGTAAACGTGATGTGTCTCTCTCGTCCACTTGTGATCCGATCGATGAAAACAAATCTTAATACCAAGTCTAACAGCTCCTGGGATATTTTTCCTCGCGTCGATGAAAAAGGAGTGTCTAAGCTACGTTTATGGTTGCTTTTTGTATGTGATTTTAAGCGGACATATCATGAAAATCAGACTTTTTCCATGTTTAACATAAATCTGTGTGCTTTGATGGATCACAGGCAAAGGACATTGCAAATTGTTAAATTTTTCATTGCTTTTGCTCTGTAGCTACTGGAAGCCATGTTAACCTTGGCATGACACGGCCACCGTACGAGTTAAAAAGCGTTCCAAATGGGGGGGCTAGAAAGTAATATTCAGTTGGTTGTCATATAGAATTTCACCGCTAGATGGGAGTAGATCTTACACAGTGGAGCTTTAAAAAAGAACCCCTTCACACACACGCATGCACCCTCGTCTCTCTCACGCGAGTCAGACCGATCGCACAATGCATCACATATGCTTAAACTTTTATGTAGCCACGCAACAATAATTTGCCGTACCAAAATGCAATGAAGCAACTGAACGTCTGACTGGGGTGTCACTCTTCCTCACGCACAGCACACGTGCACGTAAACACAGGTGCACGTGCGCGCACACAGACAGGTTGTTACCTAGCAAATAGGCTCACCCCAGAAATTATATATTATTTGTTAGTAGCCTAATGGTAAATGCTGCAGGTGTAGAAATGTACATAAACCAGATATTTACTTTGATGTCAGGGCTAGATTACAGCATGAAACCTGTTGTGCAATGAAATAAATGGGCTTATTTTTTGGAGCCAAATGTCAATACCTCTGTTTTTTTTTAGAAATAAAAGCCAAGTGCTTGAACATTTTACAGCCACGTCATTTTTGTTATGCATTATTTGTTTTGGTTGTTTAAAAACACACACAAAATTTTTATCCGATTACTCGATTAATCGATCGATTCAGTGCTAGATTAATCGATTACAAAAAGAATCGATAGCTGCAGCCCTAATCCTTTTGTCAGTAGAGTCAATATCACTATAAAGTGCCTATGGCATCATGAATATAATCCAATTTTTTTTATTCTGAGGTTTTATTATAAATGGCCAAACATTTACACACATACAAGTACAATGATAAGTCTCTTGAAATAAATCAGTTTCTTTGATTGGATGCATGCGATTTTGGCATGTCCCAGACAAAGCTCAGCTAACTGTAGTAAGTGTAAAAAGTGAATAAATGACATCAAATTCAAAAGCTTTTAGATTTTTCTTATTGTCCTCAACAAGTTATTTGATAAACAAGTCATTTTTATAATTTATATTCAATTTTAATAATAATATTAAGCATGTTGCACGTGTCCCTGAAATTGCTGTCAACCCTGTCATTTTGGGGTAAACGCCCCTTTAAGAAACTAGCTAATGTAGTCATGACATCCCGTCCCCCATTTGGTCTTTTTTTAGTAGAGGTTAAAACATGCAGACAAAGTAAGTATCTACACTTATTTTTCCTTATTTTCAACAAATTGGCCCTCATTTATCAAAAGTGCGTACACCAAATTTCCAGCGTACACCTGGCGTTCACTCAAAACCACGGTGACTTTGAGATTTATCAATATGGACATTGGCGTACGGCACGCTCAAATCTTACGCCAGCTCAGGAGGTGGTGTACGCACATTTTGAGTGCAGAAATGCGCAAACAATTCCTAACACCACACAACGCACTGACAAACTAAAATATATGATATATTATGACCCACTGTAAAAAAACAAAAACATAGTAATTATAAAATTCAGTGTTTATTTTTATGCAACATGTACTTCAATGTTTAATTTGTGAGACTTTACCAAAGCATTTTATTTGTAGGCATATGTATTCCTTCAGTTGAGAGCCTGGGCGCTTTACCTGACGTTTCAGGGCAAAGCATGAGCGGAGCCTTGAGCGGTGCGGGAATATTACCATCAAAGCACCTCTCTAAAAATTCTGCTCGGTCAGCACCGCTCGTTGAACCCAGAACGCCCTTTGATAATTTGCTAGTTCGAGAATCTGTAAAAACGTCTAGCAATAAGTTATGGAATTCAAGCATTATACATAAATGTAAAGTAAAAATCAAAGCTAAGATTGGACAGGAAGAAAACATTGAAAGGAAGTGCGGAGAGACTGTAAAAGTTAGCAAATATTCATCCTGGAATCTGAAGCGGCATTGCAAGAAAGCACAAGGATGTGCTACGAAAATAAAATATCTAACGTGAAATAGCTAGTTACTGTACATACATTGCTTATTATCAACAAAATTTCTAGTTAACTGATCCCACACCCAGCATTATTAAAATGTATTATTACTACATACCTTAAACAAATGTTCCCTTAAATCACCAGACCAGGACAGGTTTCTTTCTTGCCCTTCTTCTTTTGCATTGCGACGTCGATATAAGTGCATGGTGTGGTGTAGCACGAATTTAACGCAAAGACGCTCATATTAATAATATACACGATATTGACGATTAATACGGATGATTTTATCTTTGTTTGACATTCTAATCAGAGTTATATTGAGGAAACAAAGAAAACATATGACATAGTTTGTAAAATTAATTTTTCCTTATTTTTCCTTAAATCAAGCCCGATTACGTACAGGTGAAGGCGATTAATACAGCGATTGCTGATTGGTCAACTAGGAGGGAAGGCAGAGTACAAAAAGACCTTTGAAGACATCAAACGGGGTGCTTTGTGTGTGCTCTGTTGCTGCTGTGCAGACCCGTTGTGTTGGCATATACCGATCCCTTGGGGAAGATAACGGAAGCGGTGGTGTGCTAACAGAAGATAAGAGGTTGGAGGTGACTGGGCGAAGAGAATATTGGGTGATTTCACTTGTGAGTGGGCTGAACACAAGGTCATTGTATGCATTGGTGCATGGACGTATTGACAACGAAGTGTGAGTAACCGTCAATGTGTACTTACGAAATATTCAGAAGAAGAGTTACTTGGTGTGTATTGTGAGTGTGTTGAAGGTTACCGGCCCCACTGCGGAGGGAAACGTGGGCGAGCCGTAAGGGTAACCAGGAGCATACAGGGGTTTGCTGATTATATTTACGTGCCAACATTGTCTTTCTGTGGCAAGGACAACGCCCAACCAGCCTCACGAGGGGTCTGAGTCCAGCCGGCCAAGTCTTTAACTCACGTGAAGTGTGTGCAGAGTGCTGTGGGTGAGTTGTGAATTATATTGTGTGTTTACACTAAAGCTTGCTGTGTATGCTGTTCTTGTAGTGACCGAGGCCGCCCTGGCCCAGTGCAGATCGTGAGTAGGCAGCGGCAAGTTGGGGCCTGAACCACACGAGAGGAGGCAACTAAAGCTTGGATCCCCTGTGTGCTAGTGGAGGCCCGCGCCAGCCCAGAAAGCAGGCAGTGGTGATTCTCAGCGGTATATCAGCGTGAGTAGCGATTAAAGTGCACCGTACGGACCGAGGGTCATTGTTGTGGATAGATCTGCCTAGAAGAACTATCTGTGTGTGCGGAGCCTCGTCGAGAGTTCGCCCCAGCTTAAGACCACTGTCATCAAAAAGGAGGGGGAGCCCGGGAAGCGTTCGGCTCCGCGTCACCTGACCAACCAGTCCCCACGACACCTAAGAAGCCTAAGCAGATGGGTGAAGGTATATTGTGTACAGCCGTCGTGGTGAAAGCCCACTGCCTGGAGGAGCGTTGGGTGAGCCCAAGTCTTGTGAGTAACTTACCTGTGTGGTGTGTAACCTACCTTTGCTTACAGTAATACCTCGAAGAGGAACGTACAGTCTAAATAGTGTGAACCACTTACCTTTGCTCCAGTGAATGCCCCGAAGTGAATGAAAAGCCCAAGTCTTTAAAACCTCGAAGAGGAACGAACAGTCTAAATAGTGTGAACCACTTACCTTTGCTCCAGTGAATGCCCCGAAGTGAATGAAAAGCCCAAGTCTTTAACACCTCGAAGAGGAACGAACAGTCTAAATAGTGTGAACCACTTACCTTTGCTCCAGTGAATGCCCTGAAGTGAATGAAAAGCTCAAGTCTTTGACACCTCGAAGAGGAACGAACAGTCTCAACAGTGTGAATCACTTACCTTTGCTTCAGTGAATGCCCCGAAGAACGAAAAGCCCAAGTCTTCAACACCTCGAAGAGGAACGAACAGTCTAAATAGTGTGAACGACTTACCTTTGCTCCAGTGAACGTCCCGAAGTGAACGAAAGGCCCACGTCTTGTGAGTAACTTACCCTTGTGGTGTGTAACCTACCTGTGCTTACAGCAACACTCGGAAGAGTCGACGACAGGTTCCAGTCTAAGAGAACACTTACCTTTGGTCACTAACCCGCCTCTGTGGAACGTGGAAGACCTCCCAAGTGCCCAGCAAAGTCCCAGTAGAGAGGACCTACGAGAGAGAGAGAGAGGCGAGGGTGTTAGGCAAGAAGCGACCAAGTTCTGGACCAAGCCATTAATTGTGTTTTCCCTGTTCTGCCTCCAGGACGAAGCGGAGGGCGCCACGGATTGCAGAAAGAGTCCTGGAAAGGAGTCCCGGCCCCCGCTCCACAGTTGAAAGAGCCCTGGAGGCGAGAAACAGTAGCTTGTTTTAAACTGCCCTTCCCCGTTTCCCCCTGCTTTTAAATATTTAATAAAGTTACATTTTAATTTTAGTATACTCGTCTGTCTGGTCATTGGGGTGGTCTTGGGAACCTCCTCGAGGTGGAAAGCTAGGAAGGGGCGTGACCCTGTGACACACTGTACCTTGTGCTTAAAGACATTTACATGAAGGTAAGACTTTTGTGAACATTTCATACACTCTTAATAATGCTAGGTTATTATCAGCCCAGCAATGGGTCTAAAAGGGATCAGCCCAGCCTATAGGGTTCCAATTTTACCTTTGCTGGGTTGTTTTAAACTGTTTTTTGGGACATATATTTTAAATTTTTTTGGGTTAAAGCTCCACTGTGTAGGATCTACTCCCATGTCATGCCAAGGTTAACATGGCCTAGTAGCTACAAAGCAAAAGCAATGAAAAAAAAATGAACAATTTGCAATTCCCTTTGTCTGTGATCCGTCAAAGCACACAGATTTATGTTAAACATAGAAAAAGTCTGATTTTCATGATATGTCCGCTTAAAATCACATACAAAATGCAACCATAAACGTAGCTTAGACACTCATTTTTCATCAACGCGAGGAAAAATATCCCAGGGGCTGTTTTCGTCGATCTGATCACAAATGGACGAGAGAGACACATAACGTTTACACTTGGTGTTTAAATCCGTCTGCACATTTTAGCACAGTGCTGTATAAACGCAAGATACATATTTATGTGCAAGATACAAAATTAAGTTTAATGTAGAGTTATTTATGTCAATTTATTACATGCAAACGGTTTTATAGATTGCAAGAATTATTCTTCTCATGCTCCTTTTTTTGTCTGTACAGACTCCAGTGACAGAAGTTGAGTGGAGGGAGGTGGCTAAAGGATTCCAGGAAAGGTGCCAATCTCCACATTGTCTCAGGGCAATAGATGGCAAACATATAACAATCCTCCCCCCTGCAAACAGTGGGAGCACTTTTAGGAACTACAAATCTCGCTTTTCTGTCTTGCTGATGGCTGTTGCTGATTCCAAGTACAGATTTTTGTATGCTCATGTTGGAACTCAGGGTAGAGTTTCGGATGGGGGCCTCTTCGCCCACTCCGATCTCCGAGAGGCAATGGACAAAAACATTCGAAATATACCTTTGGCTGAACCCCTGCCAGCAGTGTTGGGAGTAACGCATTACAAAATATAATATATTACAGTAATATATTAGTTTTTGCTGTAACGCAGTAATATAACGCATTACTAATAAAATTTTGGTAATATTTTACTCGTTACAGTCTTAGTAGCGAGCGCGTTACAACAATGCATTTCAAAAATAGACGTGTTATTTTAATTTTTTTATTTTTGACCAATGCGCGCGACCAGCATCCACACAGGAAAAAGGGGCGGGTAAAATAGTAATGGCTGCGTCCCAAACAGCATACTTCCATACTATATAGTAGGCGAAAAGCCCTACTTATCGTACTCTTTGCCTACTATATAGTATGGAAGTAGGCGGTTTGGGACGCAGCGTATGTCTGTTTCCAGGTGCTGTATGCAGCATGTTCATTTTTACTTTAATTTTGTATTTGACGCGTTTCTTAAAGAGCCGAATCTGGGAAGTCCGCGGCTGTATAAGCATTGACTAAAGTGGTCGCAATCAGGTCCGGTAGCGCCGCACACGCAAAATTCTGCGAATGAGAGCACTAAGTAAAAGCAACAGAAAGTTTCTATCTGTCTCCTGTGCTGCTTGAACCTCAGAAGTAAAGAGACTTTTACAGTAAAATCCATTTCACCACACCAGCAATGACAAGGTAAGCTAACGTTGCAATGGTTACAGTCCATATACATAATAGATTGCTAGGCTATTCCTATGCTATCTACGGTTTTATTACAAACAGCAACCTAAACTACAACATAACATTAATGTAGACTTAAACATGGTTATTAAAATAGAAAATGTAAACATCACTGTTTAAAGTTTTTACCAGCCTTTGTATGGGAGCCTATACTCATTGTTTGGCAAAAAGCAGTGTTCCTCTGTTTGTCTGTGTTTTATTAAGCAATTATATATTAACCTACATGTAATCCTCATATTGTACTGAAATGAGCTGTATTCCTTGAGGCCTGATCCTCCAATAGCACTTTTTGATAAGTTGTGTCAACCCAGTGCATGCCAGGTTTGTGCTGTGAATCTGAATTAAAAGTGAATTAAAGAATAGAAATGAAAAGAGGTTGCGTGTCTTGCCATGTTATTAGTCTATAGGTTGCATTATAGTGGGCGCTAGCTTTATTGTGTTTGGTATGTCTACCATCATTTACCAGACTTTTACCAGATCATTTGTCCATGTTTATGACTCTGACAGTCATTGTTACTGTTTTTTGCCATAAGTCTTCACTGTGCCTATTAAAAGCTCGAGGGCCAACACATAACTTCTAGATTTATAAGCATCAATAAACTACATTTTAACATTTTATAATGCCACGTCATACTTCTGTTATTTTAATGAAAGTAACTCAAAAGTAACGCAAAAGTAGTGCAACTCATTACAGTTCAGAGTCAGTAATATTGTAATGTAACTAATTACTTTCAAATGACAGTAATTTGTAATATATAATGTATTACACTTTGGAAGTAACTTGCCCAACACTGCCTGCCAGGCACAAATATTGAGATGCCTTACATGTTTGTTGCGGATGAGGCTTATCCTCTCCGCACTGACTTGATGAAACCATACCCTTCTCGACACCTTACTCACGACCAGCGTATTTACAACTACAGGTTGTCACGAGCAAGAAGTGTCATTGAAAATGCCTCTGGAATACTCGTGAACCGATGGTGAGTATTTCTCTCCACAATTCACCTGGATCCAGTGGCAATATCTAAGATTACCATGGCTTGTCTTGCCCTTCACAATTATATGCGAGCACATGCTCCAGATACATACATCCCTCAAGCACTTATTGATACAGAGGATGCAGAACATCAAATTATCCCTGGTGGGTGGCGGAATGATGCACCTCTTTCATCTAAACCTGTATCCCATGCAAGAAATAGCTCCACAACTGCTAAAGATCAGAGGGACATTTTAAAAGCTTACTTTCTTTCACCTGCAGGATCAGTCCCATGGCAGGAACACATGTTGTGAAAAATCCACACAATTTGCACCAGCTGAAACTATTGAATATAAAGTTGCATAGTTTGTAATTTTGCCAGAAGCTTTAAATGTTTTCTATCTAGATGATGACAACCACAATTCAAGTTTGTGTATAACCCTATGATTTTACTGGTACTTTGTGTCTCAGTGCAGTTACTGTTGCTAAATGAAATGACAAATAAAATGATTTTGTGAAACAGAATCTTTATTGCACATATGTCCTGAACATCAGAATTAAACAGTAGTTTCAATTTGAAACTTTGTGCCTTATGCACACTGTGCAAACATATTGACAAATGCTTTTCAGAAGCCATATAAACAAAAATTGTAAACCATCACCGTGTGAACATAATAACAATATAAAACTGTAGTTAACTTTAAGTAATTTTTACTTTAATAGTGTGTACTCATTGTTTACTCATTACTTAAATCATCTAGCTGAGTACAAGATCCACTGAGCATCTGTGTGTAGCTTGATGCAGGAGACTGTTGGTAAGAAGGAACTTGAAAGTATGGCTGACGTGGAGCTGCACGGTCCACAAAGGGAGAATACACAGGCTGGGTAGTAGGGCCTTTAGGGTATTGTACTTGCTCCCTATACTGTGCTGACATAAACCTATCTTGTGCTTCATATAAAACTCTCATAATTGCTCGCCTAACCTGCATTTTCTCTGCTGGATCTTTAATAACACGCATTTCATTGGCTACTTGTTTGCCAAAAATATCATCAGAATCTTCATTGTTGTTAAAGGCGCTACTAGCGACCTGCCTAAGGATGTCCAACTTCTCCCTCTCCAGCTTGTCTTCTTCTCTCAGCTTTTGCTTTTGATGGTGCTTGTGGCAGACTGTGGTGTTCCTTGGTTGTGATGGAGCATGTGAAGACGATTCAGATGTGCCTGCGTCTCATCCAGCTAAATGCAGAAAAAAGAGAAACAGTACTATATGTATTAGAAAAATATAAAGTATTTAACATTATTAGCTCCATATTTTTAAACATTTCAGGAAACATATTTTACAAAAATAAGTTAATATTTTATCTACATAACATTTCTTATCAGTGCATTTTATTGTGCTTATTCTCTTTGGATTAAGGGTTACACTAATTTACTAAAATTAAAGCATCCTAAAACAATACGACAATTACATAATTTTTTTTAACGTTAACTTCACTTACATTTAGTGTACTGACACCCTGTCGAGGCTGCACGTGAGTCCTGAGAAAATCTAAATTCCTGAGAATCCAATTCTGTCTAGACGTGAGCTCTTTTGTCCCACTTCCACTCGGTTTGGGGTGCAACAATTTTGAGAACTGGGTGCGCAGCAACGATGCACGTGTTTGAACTTCCAAGGCTACAGTATAACGTACATTTTTATGCTCATTATTCATTACACTAAAGAATATAAACCTTAAAGTCAATAAATGCTACTGAACTATCACTCACTGTTGTTTACCTGGCATTTGTAATTCCACCGCAATTTCTCTCCAGGCTGCTTCCTTTTTTATTCTGTCATGGTACAGTGGCGATGAGACGTTGTACAAGCACTCTTTTTCCCTCCACAACTCCACAAGTTTCTCCTCCTGCTGTACTGTCCACCTGGCTCTTTTCGACATTTTGTCCGCGTGCGCTTGGTTTGTTGTTGTCGCGTTAATTGCGTCATCGGGTTCTGTGCTTCTATTGGTTCTTGATGTGCCGATTGTCGTAAGGAGATGTCACACAGCAGGATTGTGTCTCAAAATTTCTGACACTGCCAGAATTTTGTCGGAGGATAAGTTTGATCGCAACGGCCATTAATCGGCTGTCTCTGAACATGTCAAACTAGCGATCAAAGACGGCAGATTTTAGCCTAGGATTTCAAGAATCTTTTAGGATTTCAAAATTTGTCCCAGACAGCCAGTGTGCACCAGGCTTAATCCGTGGAGTGCGATTGTTGTGGGTATCAGCAAAATTTGTTTTGCTACACTGTCAGGAAAAAATGGTTAAAATATTTTTATCTACGCTGTCAGTGGAGCAGTACTCATTCATTACAAAAATTAACCATAGTTTTACTACAGTTAAAAAAACATGGTTATTGGCACTATTGTACCTGTGGCTATAGAATTATTAAACAAAAAAAGCAGGAGATGATATGCATGGTTACTTTATATATTTTAGGTGGGTGTGTCGAGGGTGTGTGTAGAAGCACATTGCCATGACTTATATAGACTTTTATAAATTGCATAATATTTTATTGTTATTGTATGTTATTAAAGCAATAAGCCCCAAGAAGCAGTGGGTTACCAGTGCATTTTATAACAGCTAAGGGGCGTTGTTAGGCACGATTATAAAATCTCAGATTTTTAGCAAAAGCGGAGATAATTCCATTTATGTGAATAACTTTTGTAAGAGATCAGATTCAGAGCCTGATCAAAACACGCTGTTTTAGTGTTGAGTGAATGCGTCAGTGTTTAAGTTGGGTAAGATCGCGACCCAGTGGATAGCGGAAATATGATTTTGAGCTATAAACTCCTCAGGGAACATTTTCTCTTTATTGATTAGATGACTCAACAATATTTATTGACATGTATCTGGATATCGCCATAATTGTGCAATTGTATACAAATTAATGATTAAAGACTGTGGTGTTTATATTCATAAATCAGTACACAGCAACAGTGGCGCAGTGATACTTATGTAATGCAGTCTGAACCGTGGGTTTACCGGGGTATTTTATCACGACTTAGAACGTGTTTTAACCAATCAGAATGAAGAACCAGAACTGCCCGTTTTATAATATGTCTTATGAACTGTTTTAAAGGGACACCAGGCAAGTCTGACTATTATTTCTCTACGAGCTCCCCCTAGTGTCTGGAAGTAAATGCTTTCAAACACATTGTCGTAAAAACAAACTTTTGTCTCTCCCCCTCGCAACACAGCTTATTTCCAATCCAGTAATGTCTATCTAAGTTAGGTAAGTAATATTTCCTTTCCAACTGATTTTTTATTTTTATTGTGTTGTCATGCATAATAGTATTTTTACCGTGAACGACCGATATGAACGAGGCAAACTACTGCGATATCTGAGACTTTGCGAGACTAAAGGACGCCGGGTCGGAAACAGCGAACTTGCAAGTGGGGTATTCTTCCTACAGGTGGTAGGGGCGGGTGAGAGAGTCTTCATTCATCCGGTAAGAGTCATTTTACCATATACCGACTTACGAAGATGATTTATTAACATAAAAATGCTGCCTTGTGTCCCTTTAAGGATGGATTGCTAAATCTTCTGTCTGCGCAACAAATGCACTTTCTGGTACTAATAAAGATACCTTGACCTTGAAAACCATAGTTTTTAAAACCATAGTTAAACCATGGTAAGTGTAGTTAATAACAGCCTTTTTGGGAAACACTAGCCTTTTTGGGAAAGGAACATGGTATCTTCTATATAAGGCACAAGGCATTTGTGTGTGATCTTGATCATGTGAAACGGGTTGCCCCCCAGAGAACCCCATGGTAAAAGCCATGATTGCTTTATGATGTGCGATTAACCTAGCATCATCTAGTGCACTTCTGTTAAAATGGACGTGGCACGAGCAGGAGACATCCGTGCCTGCATCAGCATTGAGTTCCATATTACCCTCAAAATGTGATCACGTGCGTTGGGACTAACATACTTTTCTTGGAATTCAATCTCAACCCAACATCTCAATGCTGTGCTGCCATTTGTGCTGACTGGGCTAATATTAGCCAATCACCTATATAAATAAGTATGCAAATGCCCTGAAGAGGCAATGACGCCAGGGTTAGCAGGTGGATATACGACCGTGTGGATTCGATTTTGCTCAGCATTTCAGTTATTCTGTCACCAGATTTCTTGATGATTGTAGCAAGATGCCCAGTCTATCTCTGATAAAGTTGTCAATTCAGTTTTCACCAGTGTATTGTGCAGCCACCCTGGCCTTCCGAAAAAATGTGTAAAGAGAATTGCACACATTGAAAACGTCCTCTATTGCCCTCACACAAAACATTGTATTTACCACCACCAAATGCAGCTGGTGATTAAAACCATATGAATGGAACATATGGAGGATTTTTTGCATCCCGTCGTGCTTTCCAGACATAACATATGCACCGTCATAACACTGACTTAAAATCGTGTCAAGACTTAGGCTAGCATTTGTAAGTTCAGAGATAACTATACACAGTAAAATCACCAGTGTTAAATGTACACTGCTGGTCTATATATGGGTACCACCAGGTCAGGGTGTACCACAAATCACCAATCTCCTGGACAATGTGTTCTGTGATGATCTCACTCATTAAAGAACTTATTTGGTTCTGAATGTCATGAGATGTGTACATGGCATGATGTGGAATTGTGCTGAATGCATTTGCAAATTCTTTATCAGTGTGTACTTTAAAATCCAAAAAAATAACCACCACCGCTTTCCTCTCCCATGGAGTCCCTAGCAGTGTTGTTTTTGGCAGCCCTTTTAGTTTTCGTTTTAGTCTTAGTCTTTTGGACGAAAATGCTTTTAGTTTTAGTCACATTTTAGTCACTTATGAAATTGTTAGTTTTAGTCACGTTTTAGTCGACGAAAACACAAAAAGGTTTTAGTCAAGTTTTAGTCGACGAAAACGCAAAAAGGTTTTAGTCAAGTTTAAGTCAATTTTAGTAAAGTATTTTTTAACAAATTAATTTAGGTTAAAAAGTGTGGTGTATTTAATACTATTAAAATGTGCATTAAGGTTCTCCCTGAGGTCTTGCCATTGTTTTAGTTGATGTGCCTTCTGCGCATGTCATAACAAAAAAGTTGAGCCTGATATACCCTCATGTTGAGTTTGTGTGTTACGCTGAGACCTCACTTATAAATTTGAGAAACGCGTGCCTTGCCTTATTTAAATACACCACAAAAAGTATAGGAAATGGGCTTAGGTTTGACAAGTAGATACATGTAAAACCTTAAGCTTACCATGAAATGTGTCACAAGCCGAATGTCGAGTAAAATGTATATGATTGTTAACAGCGTGACTGGTTAGTTACCTTTACAAAAAAATATTAGCGTGATGAGCCTTCAGGTGCCGCTTGAGGTTGGTGGTATTCTTCCCATTCTTGCCCTATTTGTGGCCACATTTACCGTCGTCTCCCAATATGCATTCCGTTTTTCTGTCTGATGGATTATACTGAAAGTATGTCCATTAATCATCTCATCGTTTCCGTTTATTGGCGCCTCCGCAACGTCCTTCGAACTCGCCACAGCCGCAGGTTTGGTGTTGTTGTTTGAAATCTGGTGCGCGTGCGCAGCATGGCGGCAGCCGGGTGGTGGGCGTGACTGTGTTGACCCAAAACAAGGAGAGGAAACGGCAGCATTGCGGATACTTTTTAGCTAAAAACAGACAGATTTCACGCAAAATATGCAGAAATGACATGCATTGTAAACGTCAGACTTACATTCATTTTCGTTCCGTCTCGTCTCGTCAACGAAAACTCGAAAGCGTCTCGTCATGTTTTCGTCACCTTAGAGACATTTTTAGCTAGTCATCGTCGCGTTAGCGTCATAAAAAATAGGTGCGTCAACGAAATCATTTCGTTATCGTCATCGTTGACGAAAACAACACTGGTCCCTAGCATCTAAACTTCTTCGCAAAGGAAGCTCGTTCGCAGCAATGAACAACACTATGTCCACTAATGTTGACACATATACACGGTTTCTTCCTAGGTGCTTATTGACAATAGTGGAAATTTCTCTGCAAGTTTTTTGGTCTTCTATAAAGTCGTGCATTTTAAATGCTCCTTAGAGGTTTCATGCTTCCCAGATCCCTTAGTGCTATCATTTGTTTGTTTTCAGTTTGAATAACTAGTATGAGTGAAAGGTCGGTCCAAACTTGCATTTGATCCAATGCTACATTTCTTAAATGCATAGCAGAAGGCTGCATTTGATTTACAGGAGTATTCAAGCCAGTCTCTGTTGTTGTACCAGGCACTACGGAACGCCCTATTTCAAATGTTAATCAAATAGCGGACAAGCAAAAATCATTTGTCTTAACGGATTAACTTTTGTAATTTTAATGAGAATAAATGTATGCATTATGCAGTATTATTTCTGAAATACAGACCAACCTGAAAAACCTATATAAAAATATATGTATATATGTATATATATATATATATATATATATATATATATATATATATATATATATATATGTATATATATGTATATATATATATATATATATATGTATGTATGTATGTATGTATGTATGTATGTATGTATATATATATATATATATATATATATATATATATATATATATATATATATGTATATATGTATATATATATATATATATATATATATATATATATATATATGCTAATTTAAAGCTGCGGTCGGCAACTTATTTTATCATATTTTTTGATCATATTCACTGAAACCAACACTATGCTCCGATAGAACAACAACAATTTGACTGTTTAAGAAAAAACCCCGCGCTTCTAGCTCCACCTGGAGCCTGTTATTTGTTTTGCAAAAATCCACCGCTCCCGGTTCATTTGGTCCAATCAGCGCAGGCTGGTTCATTTGGTCCAATCAGCGCAGGGCTGTGTAAAATCTGCCTGTCAATCACAGTACCTGCACGCGCCACATATCCCCATCCCCCTCGCGCGCGTTACAATATCACGTGCATCCGCCTGAATTCATAGTTGTTTTGGTTTGAACAGCGTGATGGCGGAGAGAACTTTCAGTAACAAACTTCCGATTTCTCGGTTAACATCTAGAGCTAGGAAAACAACCAATGAAAAGAAGGAAACAAAGATAGAAAGCGACTGTGACCGTATTAAAACTAGGATCAATATCGGACCAGCATTTGAAAGGAATCTACGAGATTTCAAGCTGGATGCAGAGCTTGCCACATTTCTTCTCAACAGGTAATTGTGCTTTATCAACCATTGATTGTATTTCGGAGTATTATGTAAGTAATCTAAGTATTCTTGCTAAGTATGCGTTCACAATAATACTTTTGCACACGCGCTGACGAGAACGTGCTCTGAGGGAGGTTGCTCGGAGGTAGTGGGGGAGGGACATGAAATTGTAAACATTTGGAAACTGCTCAATCCTCCAGAGTTGCCGACGGCAGCTTTAAACAGTAGATATAAAACAAACAATGCAACATGTTAGACTGTGAAATAAATAAACCACAGACCATAAGGCCAAAGCCACTTCACATAGAAATCAATGGTTGCTATGGTGTTGCTATGTGGCTGTTCTGAGGTCTTTGCGTTGCTAGAAGAGAACTCTAAAGCCGAAAGAATACTAGGGACGTCCGCGTATGCGGGCCGTCCGCATGACGTCATTTTCGTCATCAGGAGGGTCGTAGTTGTAAGCGTGGACCGTCCGCGTGCAGCCCAAAATTTGAGACCGCTCGTAGAGTGCGCGTACAGTCCGTGTACAACAGTGCATGTGCGTGAAAATATTTAAACAGGACACTCCACTACAAACAATAATACAAAGGAAATAGATAGCATTTGCACACACACTATCGTTTTTCTTATTTCATTTTTACTTTTTCCAAGAACCGAAAGCTGTGGACCATGTTACCATAATGTTTGATTCCTGTTCTTTGTTGTCTTGTTGTTTGTTCTAAACTGTGTTTGCAATGGTGGATCGGTTACTTTTCTTCACCTATCCTAATGTTTTTATGTACTGTAAATGTCACCAAATCAGTGCTGCTCTGACGGCCGGTTAGAGCAATAATTTGAATAAGAAATAATTTGTATTGCGTATAGTGTCGAACGCGGCCATCAGCGTGTAGCCGCGGGAGTATACTAAAAAAGCTGTGCGGACGCGTGCGGGCGCGAGCCGCATGTGGAAAAGAGGTATACCCTGGCTTTAAGGGGTTGTGCACACCAAAACTTTTAAACGCGGCTGAAAACGCCTGGAGGACACCGATCGCCAGCCGTTTTTTCAGCCAAGCACTTTTTAGCTGTGATACTTGAGCTGTGAGCCGGTTGGTTGTTATGATACATGTCCCGCCCCTTTTCCTTTTCACCAAAAGTTGAACCTCTTTCAACTCTCGGAAAAACCACAGAGTGCTGGCTTATTTGAAAAATGCAGAGGTTCCATTGGAATCAATTGAAAACATGCGCCGGCGTAAAAGCTTTGGTGTGCACGCCCTCTAAGACTGAATCACTGAAAGAGACTCGGTCCAAAATACAATCTGAGAGTTTCCACCTCTCCATCCTCTCATCTTCTGTGGATCTCATCATCACTCAACTATAACGCTACCATAATCCTATTCTGCCAAAATAAACTGTTGAAAATTCTGCAGGGTCATGAAAAGGCTGGAAATTTGTCCAGACAGGAAAGAAAATGATTTCTCTTTGTGTTTTTCCATAGTCCCTGAGAAGAAAATGTTCTTTCAAGAGACAACAGAAATAAATACTGAATAATGGTGAATGAATGACTCTTTCAGTATTATTTACATCAGGGCAAATGAACTTTTCACTTAAGGTAAAAGAAAGTGCAACACTTCTGTTTGCACAGTGGGATAAATTATGCTAAGATAATAAGATAATAATTCATGAAGACTGAACCATAAATAGAAGCCTTGAATTAGTTAAGATCAGTCTCAAGAGTTTCATTAAATGACTCTGACATGAGTGAATGTTAACAGACAGAGAGCTGAATGATATTTGTTCAGTGTAAGTTTACTCCAACTGCAGAAATATTGGCAGCTCACTCTATGAACAGATTTATTTTTCCACAGATGGTTTTCTTTGCGGAGCACACATGTTTAAAAGTGGGACTTGGTTTGTGTAGCGTGATTTAACAAGAAAGAACAGTATGTTGTTAGACCAGGTTTTGCTGATCATACAGTTTAACATGAGAGTTAGGTGTATGGAGCATGTTCATATTCATCTCTCCTGTGGTATGCCTATAATGTGTTACATAAAGAGGAATTTAGAGTTAAACATCACACTCTGATAATACATAAACAAAACCCATGGAGCATTGGAGTCAAGATACAAACCACATGGCAGACTAGTTGTGGTGAAATCCGGACTTCATGCTCCAAAATAAAACACAAGAATGGACACATGGCACCACCAAATACTGTAGGCTATGTAAACAACAAACCAAAACATTTGACTACAACTGACCACGGTTTAACTATGGGTTTTGAAAATCATGGTTAGTTGTAGTAAAACCATGGTTTTGTTGATAGTAATCTATACACCACAATAACATGGTTACTACACTTTTACCACAATTAAACCATGGTTAATTTTCGTCAAGGGCTTCAGAATCCTGTCACAAAACACCTAAAGCATCACAGGACTGTCACAAAAGTAAAAGTTGAAACTTTCTTCTATCCTTTTAAGAAAACCTTAATTATTAAAACGGCAATATAAAAACTTTAAAGGGCTCCTAATATGGCATTTTTACAAGATGTTATAGAAGTCTCAGGTGTGCCCAGCTCAAAATACCCTACAGATCATTTATTATGTCTAAATTGCTCCGATTCAGTTGGAGCTAAAACGTGCTGTTTTAATGTCTGTACCTTTAAATGCAAATAAGCTACAAATTCATCACTTCCTTACAAACACACAGTGAGTGCTTTCAGTTAAAATAGATTGAATTAATACAGTCTCGCTGGGGGTGGAAACTATGGTAATGCATGACTGTGGGTGGGGCTTTATCAGTGTGATGTCACATTAACAAGAGAATCAAAACGGCATGTCTAATGAGACTGCTTTGGTTTAATGGGGATTACAAAACTGGAAGTGATTTTATTATCGTAGGGTGGTTATTTTCACACACTGCCAACACATATTATGTCCAAACACCTTGTAAAAGTTGATTTTGCGTAAAACATTTAAAGGTGCAAAAGAGGATGTTTGTTTTATACATTTTTGCAATATTACTTGAAACTGTCTTTACTAATGATAAAAGACTATTTATTAGGTGCACTGAGAGTAATAATATTAATAAACGTCATCTGTGCACAAGGTAGGGCCTTAAAAACATCAGCCAATCGTGTGTAAAGTAACTTTACACATCATGTGTAAAGTAACTTTACACAGGCGACGCATGCGCATAGCGCATGAAACTTCGTCTTTAGTTTAGGTATGTTTTTATAGTCGCTCCTGCTTTCCTCCTCGAATTTGCACCATAGAAGAGAAGAAACCAGAAGGAGGACGAAAAAGAAAGACTTTTTTAAGTCGCTGAGAAGAGGAGTAAATTGTCAGCAGAACGTAATCTAACCAGAGTCGTTATTGGAGAAACATTTCAACGCTGAAGAGCAATGAAGGAACAGAGATGTGTCAAGACAGACGCGCAGTTTTCAAAAATTCTTCTCGACAGGTAACAGTGATTATTCTTTCTTTGGGGAATAATTATTGTTGTACTGTTATTCAGGTATATTGACATTGTTCTTGTACTATAGTTGTGTGGCAGTGACCAGTCTGCTACATGCTAGTTGAAATGGGAGTAGCGTCGACTGAGCTAACGTTACATCTTATGTGTTTATTATCATATCATTTCACATAATGAATCCACTGACGCGATACAGCATATGCCGGTGGTAAACAAACACTTGTGTTCAAATACTCGTGCACGAGTTTTGGAACTGTTCTTACGCATGTGCTCATTTCAAAAACTCAGTAACAGTTTTTGGATTCTCAGTCGGCAGGAAACATCCTTTTTTGCGTCTTTAATGTAAGAATATTAGAGGCAATGGTCTTTGATAGACAATACTGTTGTGCTTTAGTACTGAATGCACCATCACAAAATAATCTGAGGGGTTTTCTCATAAAATTATAATCTATATTTGTACTTTGTAATTTAGGTTCAAGTATATAACAAACAATAGCAGCAGGTGCAAAGTAAACACTGAAGTGAACACTGTTCCTCTCCACCACAACCTTTAAAAAACAACTAAAAACCTTAACTTGACTAATCCTTAACAAACAAATAACTTTCCACCAGTAGCGGCCGGTGATTTCTCTTCTAAGGGGCGTGAATTCAAAATTTGTGTTTGTTGTGTCATGTGTGGGGCTCGTCATGTCAAAATATGCTGAACACACAAGCCACACACATGATGGGCTTTATACATGTTTTGACAAGCTTTGCACCGTGCGCCCTCAGAAAAAGTCCCAGGCCACCACACTGTATGACTTGTTTACCATTGCTAACATCTTTTAATTTATAAAATATTTTATTCCCTCTAGTGTTGCTTTCGTCAACGAAAAGTATGACGAAATATAGTCGTCAACGAACCTTTTTCACGTGACGAAAACGAGACGAGATGTAACGAAAATGCTGGTCATGTGACGATGACTGTAATAAAATGTATAATGCAATATTGTTGACGAATAAAAACGAGACTAAAAGTGGTTTACAAAATAAAAACTAAGCTAAAATGTCTCTTCATTTTCGTTGACCAAAACGAGACGAGACGAAATATTATAACGTTATTTCGTCTTTTATTAGGTCATTATACTATATGGGTTAAATAGAATTGCATTACTAAAAAGAGACTAAATACAATTTCACTGACTAAAACAATGTCATCAGTTTTCGTCGACTAAAACTAGACTAAAATAGTAATGGATAAGTCTGACTAAAATAAGACTAAAATGGCAAGAATTTTAGTCGACTAAAACTTGACTAGACTAAAAAGAGTATGACGTGACTAAAACTAATAAAAACTAAAATGACAGCTGTACACAAAGACTAGACTAAAACTAAAATGAAAACAGGCTGCCAAAAACAACACTAATTCCCTCTCCTCTATGAGTATACTGTGCACAAGTGCTGTTCACAAGACAAAATAATAAAAGTGTGTTAGTCCTTTAGATAGTATGCTAAATGAAAACTCCTCAAATAAACTGGACTCAACTACAACATTGCTATTGTTCTATCAACTTTTATCCATGTTCCGGGGAACCCTAGAACCTCCTGGACCCCAGTTTGAAAAGCCCTGCAATATGCTATGTCAAGTATATTCTTCCAGTGTGTGTGTGTGTGTGTGTGTGTGTGTGTGTGTGTGTGTGTGTGTGTGTGTGTGTGTGTGTGTGTGTGTGTGTGTGTGTGTATATATATAAACACACTTTCACACACCGCACAAACACAAAGACACCCTGTGAGCTTAAAGACATCTCAAAGGGAGATTAAAAGGGAGAGAGAGGTCAGATGTCTGGCACAGAACACTCAACACACTGCAGGTGGGAGTGTTTAACATCGACCTGATAGACAGAGATATAACATGAGCTTCACAGGAACACACACCTACTGAGAGCACAAACTATTTAACTAGTCAATGTAAATCAATAGGATTTTTATGCCCATCCTTTTTGTGTTCTGCCAGACAACAACAAGTGGTAAGATTTACATTTGTATGTGTTTCACATTTACAGGCTGATTTATGTGTCAGATTACCCTGTAATACACATCAGCGCCACCAAGAGGAAATCAGTGCACACAAAAACAAAAAAATTTATTTTATTTTACATACTGTAGTAGAAGAATAATGTTTTAATCTATACGAACATTATCACACTTAAACCAATCTAATTTTATTTAGCATTATAGGCAGTGACCTAAATCAAATGTTTGTTGTCCAATCAATCTACTGTTTTAATATTTTAGGATTCATCCAAACTAACCTGTTGTGCCAAACTAAGAGTTTACAGGTCCCATTGGGTTCCTCTTATTGAACATAAACTCGAAGCACCACTGTCAGCTGGATTTGATTTCTGCTCTTCACTGCGGTCGGTTCTAATATTTGAAGTAAGATGCATTATGGTGTAAGTAACGTTTCACTGAATGCTTTACGACATATGCTTGGATGAATGTTGAATAATGTTTTCATAAGAAATACTGTAATCTTAGCTACATTCAAATATGTATTTGTGTGACACAAAAGACATGTAGACAATATAAAATATTTATAATGATGAATTTATTTACAATCCACTAATGGTTAGACCGAGCTTCATAGTGAGACCCCTGTGATAAGAGATGCATTTAATCCCTTTCATGGCTTATTATGAAAATCATTCTTTATTATTCTGTGTGGATTTTAAAGTTTAGGATCTGCTCCCCATAAAAATAAATCAAATCCTTTCCCTGTCCTGACCAGAGTGCCTCTCAGGGTGATGAGTCACACTGTTCTTTACATTACAGAATATTTATCAGGCTTCTATTATTCAGTAATCACAAAGATCGTCTGCTGGAAAGAATGTATAAGAGTCAAAATCATGTTCAGGTCAGGATGTTTTTAAATTTAATGTTTTAACACATTTTAAGAAACATCATCTGGACAGGCAAGTTCGGTTTTTATAATAGGCAGTTTTTTTTAACACAACAAGCAATGCTGTCAGCTTCTTTACTCCTTATAATTTCTCATATTTTTATTGTTATGTGGCAGATTTATGAAGCTCGATCTTAAACATGGCACTGTTGTGATTACATGAACAAAGCTGAATTCAGCTTCATAATCTGACACCTTCATGTAGAGCATCTAAGAGACAGATTTCGTGGATGGACAGAATAAAGATGAATCTGTCCCATGGGTCTGAAAAACAGAGGTGTGGATTCTGAAATGCCATCGTGAAATTCCAGAAAGTCCTCAGAGGCTGTGGCACGAGATGTTGATCCAAGCAAAGGTCGAAACATTGGAAGGCATGGAATGTTGTGAAAGTAAAACCACCAAGGCTTTGCTTTAGTTTGCAACGACTTTCCAACCTCATCACTGCTTCAGTTTTTTGTGTGTGTGTACCTACTTTACTATATTCTGAAACAAACTCAAGGATTTTTAGCTACATTAAAAATTTTACCATTTGATTTGCTCCTTTAATCAGAGAAGCTCAATAATGCTTTTACATTTTTGTTCTTTGTCACATACTGTATGGAAAAATTGTATACTATTCACTTATGAACAACACTAAGCACACTGTGAATGCCTCAAAAACTAGCCATGTTTCCATCAACATGAATTTATGTGCATTTTGAAGTATCTCATCAAAAACGAATTATGAAACGGCAAATTTCGATAAAAAATCCCTTAATTCACAAAAAAGTTTTTACGCTTGCTTGAGGTGGTGTTTGAATTATGCGAAAAAGAGTCAATGCAAATAATGGGAGATGGAAACTCCTTTGCCGAATAAATTCTGACAAAGCAAACATTAAACCCACGGGACTGACGTTTAGTTTTTAGCTGACGTTGTCTTTACCATATATAGGGCTTGACCAGGGTTCTAAATTAACTTTTTTGATCACAAACCAATGTTGCTGGTAACTTTTTAAAGTTACCAGCCAATCAGAATTTCCACTAGCCAAATTTTTTCCGGTGAAATTAGGAGAAATTATGAGTGCCACTGGATGCAGTTGATAATTTTATTAACATTGTTGGCATGAACAACAAACATAAAGTGAGGCTTCTCCCAGCAAGGCTCTCTTTAATACGACCTGTCTTGGCAGTTTTAATTCACGCTAGGCTCTCTAAATTGTTTGTTTAGTTTTTTCTTTCGCGTAGCCTACATGCGACAATCCTGACAAACATGACAACATTTTCATGATCAAACACAAGCTTTCTTCGTTTCTCTGTTGATATCCTCTTCCCTTGCCTCATTCCTCTTCTCGGCCCCAGAAGTCTGTCCCAACCACTGCCGCATTTAGTTTAATCTTTAATTTTTTTAATTTCCTCTTTCAGCAGGGGTGTTGCTAGACATAAAACTCTACTGGGGCACAGGCCCCCCATTTTTGCTGACTTGAAAGCCTGCTATGTGCAAAAAGTGTGCAACACTTCTATACAATGTCCTTTGCTTAACCCACTATTCTACAGTGCAACAGTACTGAAAAAGATAAATATGTATTTAAAAATATTGAAGTATGATTGTAAATCATACCTAACATTATTAACATGTTTAGAGGCATAAATTGCATAAAATGTTTCGAAATAATCACAGCAGAGAAATATTTTCTACATTATACAATGATTAATAATTTATCTTTACAATAATATTTTTACAATATTTTATGACTGCTAGACTAAAATAATCTTAATCATAGTTACTGCTAACTGTTTATATAGTGTCCTAGAGTTAAATATTAGTAAACTAAATATTAAATATCTGAAAATACAGAACAATACAGTATAACACATACAGTACATCTGTTGATTTACTCAGCAACATTGCAATTCTATAGACTTGACAAGAGGTTTTCCTGTGATTTTTCCTCTAATGTTTGAGACCTAACAGGGTGAGGATGTAGTTTGTCTTACCTCCCATAAACTCATCTCCTTTCTGCTTCCCTTTCCCTGCTTTGCACAAAACATTTCTGATGTCCATCACAGAAGCCAATATGATCGAGTCAAAATAAGATCATCATTATTATTTAGAAACTTACTTTAGTTTCGTCATGTTTTCATAAGCTAACTCAATCGCGAGGCGTCACCTGGAATTTTTCGCGTCACCTGGACTTTTTCGCACAAAAAGGAATTTTAACCCACATTTGGCGGATGTTAATTTAGAACCCTGGGCTTGACGTGGTCGCAACAATTTTGCAGGCCTTGCTGCTAGTGCCTGCATCAAAAATTCTGCATTCCTTCTTTTGTGCACAGCATTCAGTTTGGTAATTACAGGCTGCACCGCTAGTAAATTTATAACTTGCCCCATCGTGACTACATGCAGTCCTTTCTCTATTTTCCAAGTGTTCCTTGTTTTATTTACTGTTGGTTACTAGATTACCAATGCCCCTGTCATTCGCTCGAACAACTTGATGGAAACGCAACTAATTCACATAGATTGTTTTTCTTTGTTTGCGAATTTTGAAAAGATTCGCTTCAGGTTTGGATGGAAACCCAGCTACTGATTCAATATGAACAATGATTCTCTATGATGCAGTTTTTTTCAATGTTATAATTTGTGCAGTTTTATAATTCAGCATGAATATAAACTTGTCAGGAGGACCAATAAAACACGGATATTTCAAAGATTTAATTTCTTAATGGTTTTTAGTTTCCCCATCATACTGCATTACTATCCAGGCAATACTACCTGATAGATCAAAGTACCACAAATCAAGGGCGTCTAGAAGAGCAGTAGTGAAGTTATTATGGCTAACAAACGATTTGCATACAACAGCAGGTACATTCCATAGGGAGCCTATTGTCATCACCCTACAAACTGTTCCTTATATGACCATCATGTATGTTATTTTTGTATCTCTGCCGAGATAATTAATTGCTGTACACTTGTAATTTCCAGAATCTGCTCTTGTGGGATTTTGAATGATAAGTGTCCCATGTGGATGGTGTAGTTGACCATTTTCCAATGTGGAGAGAACAGTCTTATCTGGCAACTCCCAGGTTATGTCTGGTTTTGGTATCCCATTAGCAACACATGGAAGATGAACAGGAACTCCAGTCACTACTCTCACAGTTATCGGAGGTCCATTAATGATTCGTGGTGGAAATCCCATGATTATAACAGGCACATTTAGAACCGCCTCACCAACTTCATTCTTCGCTCGGCAAACGTAGTTCCCACGATCATAAACGGTTGTCTCTCGAATAACAAGTGTCCCATTTTCTAATAAACTGTAGTGTCTATTCACCTGGGGACGGGTGAGAATGTGACCTGCTGGCATTGTCCAGGAAATTCTGACTTTGCTTCCATCTGTCAGACAATGGAGGTAGAGGGGTTCCCCAGAAACAGAGCGGATCACCCCTCTCGGGCGTGTTAGAATATAAGGCTTAAGAAACACCTCAAAAACAATAAGCTTCTCAATGTAACCTGCCTGGTTTTTGGCTGCACAGCGATATTTACCGGCATCTTCTTTGGTGGAGTTATGAATGACAAAGGTTCCATCTTTACCCAGGTGATATCTTGAGCCGCTGTCAGGTCCTCCGCTGAAACGAGTTTTATTGGGTAGTATCCAGATGATTTCTGGTGTGGGTTGCCCATCGGCAGAACAGTTCAGCACAGCAGTTCTTCCCACCCGAGTCACCAGTCGCTCATTAAAAGGATTTTTAAAAATGGGTCTCATGAGCAGGTTAGTTACCTCCAGCTGAACCAACATGACCGCCTCCCCTCCATCATTTTGTGCCATACAGATAAATTCTGCGCTATCTGATGGACGAACGTTACGAATCTCTAGCGTTCCATTGCTATGAACGATAATCCGACTTCCGTAATACGGAGCTGTTAGAAATATATTGTCCGGCATGATCCATGTGATCTTTGGGGGTGGAAATCCTTCAGCCTTGCAGTCTATTAGTTTTCTTGAGTACTTGACGGCTATATCTTTCATCACAGTTCTGTTCTGTTTGAAGCCATTGATGATGGGTGGATTTCCATCTATGTCCAGCTTATATACTTTATTTTCCTCACCCGCTGCATTACGAGCCATGCAAACATACTCTCCGGCATCGACCAATTTAACATCACGTATATCAAGAGACCCATTGGTGTGCACTAAGTAACGCTCATTAGATGCAGCAATTATATCTTTTGATGGCAGCATCCAAAAAACCATTGGCCTGGGCTCCCCTATAGCCTTACAGTCGAAGCGGACGTTTGTACCTGGCTTCACCTTGGCATATGTAAAGTTTGGTGTTTGAATGCGAGGGACTGCAGTTACTACAGATATGTGGACGTGCATCTTGTCCTTGCCAAGTTTGTTTTCGGCATAACAGGTATAATCACCCTCCTCACCAATTTCAACTTTATTGAGGTACAGCGTTCCATTATTAAACACAGTGTACCGCTTAGACCGAACTTCTCCAGTACCATCTGATTGCATAGCACTATTCAGCAAGGTACCATCAGGGAGGCCCCAAGATATATCTGGGATGGGGACACCAGCAGCCACACAGTCCACCTTCAGGTCATTGCCGTAAAGTACTTGCTTCTTACTGAAGATGTTTGTTTCGATCCGAGCTGGCTTCATAGATACAGAAACTCTCATTATCTGTACATCATCCCCGACTTTGCTGCGTGCAACACAGAGGTAATCTCCAGCATCCTTCTCATTGACTGATTCGATGATGAGAGTACCGTTCTCAAAGACCTTCATGCGGCTTCCCATTCTGAAATGAAAATGTGATAGTTTTAACTGTTGCAGTAAATGCATGCTCATAGAGTGAACACGTGATGCTTGTAGGATATAAAGAATAAATGTCTGTCTTCATTTTTTTAATTGCTCTTTACAGACAAATGGCAAATCACTGACAATAAAATGAAATCTGGGCTCTGTCATCCCCTTTGCAATGTCTGTCATAATGTCCAGAAACAACTCAAACCCCACACTTTTTTTTCCAGTTAGGAATCATTGAACATTCTGACGATTCTGTTGATGAAAAACACAACTACATGCTGTGGATTATTTTTGTGATACTTTTTGAAGTGGTGTACGTATGGCTATTAAAAAAAGAAAGATTTGCATACTTTCAGTTGGGCTGTTATGCACATTTTTGAGGCTGCTTTGAACTTTAAATCACATTTTATTGGCATCAATTAAAACCAAGTAAAATATAAGACTTCTCAGCATGCACTCTATTAGATGTATTTTGTTATTGGTTCCTTGTAACTCCCTATACTTAAGGATGTCATTAAAAAAATTACGATGTCAGTTCATGGGGTTCAAATCTGGGTAATCAGTTCTGCATATTTTGTTTTTCATTATGGATGTTAAAGCTTGTAAGAAGTATGTGCTTGAATGTTGTGTCATTGCAGCTTGAAAAATTAAGAGCTCAAAAAAAAAAAAACTATAAGGCCCTCGGGAAGACCATACAACAGAATTTTGTAGGGCTAACAAAAGCTGCTAAAATAAATCCACACAACACAACAATCGCATCAAAGAAAGTAAATATTAATAAAACACTGCATTTTTTCATCCTCAACATAAGAACAATGCACAATGAATTATCTGGACTGATTTTGAGAGTTTGCCAATGTTTTTTATTACTTTATATTATTTATTTCACTTTGAATCTTTTTATTTTTCTTATTACTGGCTCAACAACCTGAAAATCATATATCGCATCTAAAGTGTTTCTGAACCATACCACGGTAATTATGAAAGTGCAGTGACAAGCTTGTCAAGTATGCAACACATACTCAAAATGTGACCTCTGCATTTAACCCATCCTAGTGAGTAATGAACACGCACACTGCAATTCGTGAACACACACACACAGAGCAGTGGGCTGCTTTCCCAGCACCCGGGGAGCAATTAGGGTTAGGTGCTCAATGGCACCACAGTTGCAACCCGCCGACCGTGAGCCTCAAACCAGAAACTCTCGGGGTACAAGCCAGACGCTCTGCCCCTGCAGGTTATGAAGGTATACTATGGGATTTTTTACAGTTTACCAATGTGTTAAACTTAATACTACTGAATATAACAGTACATTATAATTGACTACTGTTTACTATAGAAAATACTAAAGTATAGTATTACAGATAGTAAACAATAAAAGACATTACTTACAGCATCACAGATTATAATGCATTTTCTGCTTTTGCTTCACGTTGCTCATGCTAGTGTAATCACGGTGTACTGAGGACGAGTTCATGTCCTTGATCACCTGCCGTCGTTGCGGTGATTTTGAAAGAAATTTAAGTTTTAACCTTACAAAAATCCCTGAAACTTGTCGGTTGTACTTTTACTTTATAATGTTCAGTACCAGGGATTCTGAGTGAGAAAGAGATTCGCTAAGATCGGTGGAGAATTGTTCAATTACATAAGGTCAGTCATACAAAAACAATATTAGTATTCTATCAACATAAGTGGGATGGGCCAGGGTGCACAGAGCTGCGCCCCGTGGCCAGTCCAACATAGATAGTCATGTTTGGAATCATTTAAAATGTCTTAGTGAGATTGGTACAATGCTCCCATAACAACAGAATACAATGATAAAGTGTAACAATAAATTAGACAAACTTCACTTAATGTTGGGACATACTAGGTTAGGTTAATCCTAACCTTTTGGGTTAAGTTTGGCGCATCGTCTGCTTTTTCAGTTCATTACTATGATCTGATGACTCACTTAATTTAAACTACCAGGGTTGAGTATTGGCACATTGACTACCTGTAGCCTCTTATGGAACGGCTGAAATTCAATCCTTCTGCTCCCCTGATCTGGAATTTCATATGCTTCTGTGTCGACCGTTCTGGCTACCGAGGGAATTCACAGCTGTCATAATCACCGCTGTTTACATTCCCCCACAAGCCAACACAGACCAGGCACTCAAGGAACTGTATGGGAATATAAGTGAGCAGGAAACCGCGCACCCAGATGCAGCGTTTATTGTTATGGGGGACTTTAACAAAGCCAACTTCAGAACAATAGCTCCGAAATATTTTCAACACATCACCATCAACACGCGTGGCGACCGTGCACTGGACCACTGCTATTCTCCCTTCCGGAACGCCTACAAACCTCTCACACGCCCACCTTTCGGCAAATCGGATCACTCTTCCATTCTGCTGCTGCCTGCTTATAGGCAGAAACTGAAACGGGAAGCACCCGCCCTCAGGACGATTCAATGCTGGGAAGACCAATCAGACGCTATACTACAGGACTGTTTTGATCACGTGGACTGGGACATGTTCCGGGCAGCGTCTGATGGCGACATAGAGGCGTACTCAGAAACTGTAACGTGTTTCATAAGGAAGTGTGTAGAAGATGTAGTGCCGACAAAAACAATCCACATCTACCCTAACCAAAAACCGTGGATTAATAGCGATGTTCGAGCAGCCTTGTCAGCGCGGACATCCGCGTTTAAATCCGGAAACGCTGACGATCGCAAACAAGCCAGTTACGATCTCAGGAAATCCATCAAAGCCGCAAAAAGACATTACAAAAACAAAGTTGAAGAACAATTCAACACCAACGATGCAAGAGGCATGTGGCAGGGAATCAACACCATCACAGACTTTAGAGGGAATAAACCAGCTACTGTGAACATTGCCGCCTCTCTACCGGATGAGCTTAATAACTTTTATGCTCGTTTCGAGGCTCACAACACCACCGCCCACACAGAGAGCGCTCCCGCAGCTGCTGCAGATGATGTGAATGCACTCTCCGTCTCAGTCGCGGATGTAACCCGATCCTTCCGACGGGTGAATACACGCAAGGCTGCAGGTCCTGATGGCATCCCAGGTCGTGTGCTCCGAGCATGCGCATTCCAACTAGCCGGTGTTTTCGCAGACATTTTCAACCTCTCCCTCTGTCTGTCTGTGGTTCCCTCGTGCTTCAAAAAATCCATCATTGTGCCAATACCAAAGAAAAATAAGATCACATGCTTGAATGATTGGAGGCCCGTTGCTCTCACACCCATCTTCAGTAAGTGTTTTGAGAAACTTGTCAGAGATTACATCTGTTCTGTGCTGCCTGCCTCACTAGATCCACTACAATTTGCATATCGCAGCAACCGTTCTACAGACGATGCTATTGCTTTCACCCTACACACTGCTCTCACCCACCTGGAAAATAAGAACACCTGTGTAAGAATGCTGTTCGTGGACTACAGCTCAGCATTTAACACCATAGTGCCTGCCACACTTGTTGCGAAGCTCCAGACTCTGGGTCTAAACAGATCTCTGTGCAGCTGGATCCTGGACTTCCTAACAGGCAGAAGTCAGGTGGTCAGAATGGGCAACAACACTTCATCCCCGCTGACCCTCAGCACTGGTGCTCCTCAGGGCTGTGTCCTCAGCCCGCTCCTGTACTCCCTGTACACACATGACTGCACAGCCACACACAGCTCCAACGTCATCATCAAATTCGCTGATGACACAACGGTGATAGGCCTGATCACTGACAACGATGAGACAGCCTACAGAGAGGAGGTGAGCACCCTGACAAAATGGTGTCAGGAGAACCATCTCTCGCTCAACATCGACAAGACCAAGGAGCTGGTGGTGGATTTCAGGAGACAGAGCAGAGAACACAAACCCATCACCATTGACAAGACACCTGTGGAACGGGTAAGCAGCTTTAAGTTTCTCGGCGTTAACATCAGCGAAGATCTCACCTGGTCTACCCACACTGATGCAGTGCTGAAGAAGGCACACCAACGCCTCTTCTTCCTGAGACGGCTGAGGAAGTTTGGAATGAGCCCCAGCATCCTCAGATCTTTCTACACCTGCACTATTGAGAGCATCCTGACGGGCTGCATCACTGCCTGGTTTGGAAACAGCACCGCTGGCAACCGCAAAGCTCTGAAAAGGGTCGTGCGAACTGCCAGCCACATTGTTGGAGGTGAGCTTCCCTCCCTCCAGGACATCTACACCAGGCGGTGTATAAGGAAATCCCGGAGGATCATCAGTGACTCCAGCCATCCGTCCCACAGACTGCTCTCTCTGCTACCCTCAGGAAGACGTCTCCGCAGCATCCGATCCCACACTAGCCGACTGCGGGATAGCTTTTTCCCTCAGGCTATTAGACTAATGAACAGTCAAAAGGGATAGCTTTTTCCATCAGGCTATCAGACTAACGATCAGTCAGAACTAATACACCCCACAGCATACTTCACAACATGGTATGCCACACACTGCACTTTAACTTTAACAGCCCAACACCGAACTATTTAATACAATAATCTATCTGAACTATTTAATACAATAATCTACCTGAACTATTTAGGACAATAATCTACCTGCTCCCACTGGACATAACATTTCTGTGTCCAGCTCAAGTACACTCTGTTGCACCTAAGCAGAATTTCATTTTCATGCGTAATTATGTCTACATAATGCAAGCGTACATTCTGTGTATAATGTATAATTCTGTGTACATTTTGTGTACATTCTGTGTATAATGTGTAGTGCTAACTGTATGTATGTCTAATAGTACACCGTGTGTACTGACTATTTGTATGTGCATATTGCACATCTTTACCTGTTAAATGTGCATATTGCACATTTTTTATCTGTTTTCTTTTTGGTTATATGTTAACTAATTCTGCAATTTCTGGAGCACGCTCCCAAGAATTTCACTCACCAAGGCACATGTGCTATGATGATGTGACAATAAAAGTGATTTGATTTGATTTGATTTGAAATTCCACAAGGGGGCGCATTTGTTCCTCAGACGTTGCACAATAAACATGACATCCGAATATATTCATTATAAATCATGAATGAAAAGTGAGATTCGAACGAATGTCTGTTAGTGAACTTATTGTATACACTATTTATATCGTAATTCGGTCAGAAACTTCAAGATTGTGAGATGAACAAATCGTTTTGGATTAAAAGGCTTGGATATTCCATTTCCTTTGACTTTTGGGGATTTATGAACAATTTGTTTTGGACAATTTCACCGAAGCGGATAAAGGAAAGATTTTGAAGGTAAGTAAATATTCTAAATCGGCGCCGCCCGGTTCAGGTAACTAACAACTAGATTACAGTTTTATGACTGCTAAAAATCATATTATGCTTTCTGTGTGCGCTTAATGGAATCCCGAAAGTCTAAGCTTTACAACGATGTGCCGCATGACCGTATATTTTGAAGATTTAATGCTTCAAAGTTACAATGACGTAATGCAGCCTCACGTGCAAGGGAGGGGGTGTGCCGTGTACGGCACAGTGTTCCTTATCAGGTTAATTATATGGTTTGATGAACCGCTTAACTCTAACTAAGTTGCATTGTCGAGTTTGTAATCATGGGACCGCACAACGGCGACACTGAAAACCAATCAGTCAAAAAGTCAATACATAATGAGTTAAAGTAAAATGATCATACATTTATCTAAAGTTCATGACTGTTGAAGATACAGTACTATCTATCAGATAAAATGACATAAATTAAAATTAAAAAGTCATCAGTAAGTGCCAAAAAACAAGAACGCGCTGAAGCCTTTGCCACGCTGCTTGGACTCCGCCATTGTGCTAATGCATGGGTCTCTTACAGAGCGTAGCCTCTGGTCACATGTCTGGGGCCCCACAAATAGAATGTATATGTATTTTCACATAAATTAACAAAATACAATTGCTAATGATACTTTTAATAAATGCTAACATAACTACCAGGTAAATAGATATATCTTTAATAAATCTTTTAATTTCAATTTTTAACATTTCAGCGAGACTTCTCCTCTTGATAATTTGGGGTGGGCAGGTGCCACTGCATCCTCTTTTTAATCAATCAATCAAAATGTATTTATAAAGCACAATAAAAAATACTAGTAGTTGACCACTGTGCTGTACAAACCTTGCTAAAAAGACATAAAATTAAAAAGATGCAAATACACTAAGGAGGAGATAGCTAATAGATGACAGATACTTGTACTTTAAGTAGAATTATAAGCCCTGATAAAAGGAACGTTTTTAACTTCGATTTAAATTTGGATTCTGAAGGAACTAATTGGAGGGAGACTTGTAGACTATTCCAAAGTTTTGGCCCAACAACTGAAAAGACACGGTCACCCCTCTATCGACAAACCGTCACTTGTTTCCACTCAATTTGACAAATTTGGTACACACAAAACATTTCCTGTTATTGGTTGAGCCAGACATGTTAAAAATGACAAACCTAACTTCGAAATAAACTTAAACTAATCAGAAACAAATTCTCTTTTATTTGCAGAATAACTGTTATTAATCTACCTGTGCATCTGGTCCACAAGAGCTTTGGAAGGGAGCCTCCAAATGATATGAGGTTTTGGATCCCCAACTGCAGAGCAGTTCAGCTGAAGACGACCACCATATACCATGTCAATATTTCCTTGTGATGTGTCAATGATCTGAGGGGCAGTTTCTATCCTCTTCACAGAAACCATGACCACACGTTGCTCTGATCCTGTGCTGCTTGTTACAATGCACTCATATCTTCCACTCTCAGTTATTGCTACGTTTCTCAGGTAAAGTGTACCATTTAAAAATACAGATATCTTGGTGTGTGATGAAGTGAGAGGCCATATGATTGTGCCATCATGAAGGACCCAGTGTGTAGTAGGTTGGGGGTCACCATGACTGGTACAGGGCAACAAGAGATTTTGCCCAACATCAGCTCTTACCAGCTGGCGTTTCTCTTCCAGTATTACTGGGGGTGCTGCCACCACTTGTAGACGAACAATGGCGGTGTCTGTTCCGCCTGGATTGCTTGCAAAACACTTGTAATGTCCGCGATCGAAAATCGACACATCTTGGATAGTCAATATCCCCCTTGAAGTTACTGCCACTCTGCCATGCACAGTGTTTGGGCTCTTAACTTCAGTGCGATCAGGCAAAATCCATGACACAATTGGCACTGGTCTGCCCTCTGTCTTGCATTCAACTTCAGCAGTTTTCCCAGCAAGAACCTTGATTTCCCTTATCTTTGGTTCCAGTATACGGGTGGGATAGGCCAGAACTGACAATGTAACTACAAGCTTATCAGAACCATACTCATTCTCAGCAAAACATATGTACTGTCCTTGATCTTTAATGTTTGTTCTTTGGATGGACAATGTTCCATTTTTCAACACCTCAAATTTACCCATTTTACCATTGATGTTCAGCATATTACCTGGTAATATAAAGGAGATAAAAAGCATAGGTTTATATATTTGTCTTAGTGTGGAGGGGAAATATATACATGGTATGTTTGAATGTACCTGTGGTAGAAGAAAATCTGCTCCAACTGATGGTGGGTTCAGGATTGCCAGTCACATTGCATGGAAGGAAGGCATCAGAATTTGACAGAACAGTAAAACTAGCAGCTTTTCCACCAATTATTCTTGGCTTGTAATTGAAATCCGCAATAGATGACTCAGATCTAGTTGTATTGGAGAAGTCATTCCTTGTAGAGCTGTCATACGCATTTAAACTGACAATATCACTATTGCGTGGAGAAGGGGTGAGATTGTACAACTGTTCTCCTGTTTGAACAATCATTTTGTCTGAACTTACTCTTCTCTCACTAGATTTTACACCAGATGAAGCATTCAGTCTCATACGCTCAAAATAGTCCTTGTGTGTTTGATCATATACAGTTGGCTGAACACTCATCATATTTACATTCACTGGTATTCTCTTGGTGTTACTCTGGGTTTGGAATTGTGGTGTGGTGTGGGCTCCAATGTCTGTGGGTCTTTTGTAAGTGGAAGTTGGTTGAGTGGTCGAAGTGATGAATTCTAAATAGTTGGTAGAAGACAAAACTGAGTTCCTCCAACCCTCTGAGTCAGTATTAATATTTGAAGATTCTCTAATGGGTTCATACAGAGGTCCTACTACCTCACCTCCGATTTGACTTTGTGATGCTGCAGTGGTGGATTTGGTGGTTGGAGATCGGTCAGGGACTTCAGTAATAACAAGGGTTCCAGGTGTTATTTTTTTAAGCTGCCCTCTTCCCTTGAAATCTCGTCTTTCAAAACTAGGCTTTTGATTTCCCCACAATCTTGTGTGTGAACCTGAAAATCTAATGTCTTTCTTCAATTCAGTTTTCATTGTTGGAGAGGCTGACAAAGCTTTTGATGCTGTTGTTGTCGACAGCTCACGGAAAGCAGGAAACCTTGTAGTTGAAAGAGGTATTACTTTAAAAGATGTATCTGGCTCTGAATAGAAAAAAGAGCCTGACGCATCATCAGTTGATGTTTCTAGAATGTCATCTTTTGTCACTGGAGGAAAGGTTGTTTTATGTGGCTGCAAATCTTTAAAAGGCACTGCAGTTAATGCCCTCTCAGGGGTTGCTGTGGACCTTGTCATTTGCTCTTCTAAATTTGACAACGTAAATGGGTTTTGAAACTTGCTGAGGGATTCTTTAAGATCCCATTTCTGTGTAAACTGTCTTTGAAATGGAACATTCTCTTGTGTGATTTCAGGAGACTTTGTGGTTGCGGTAGGGGTTGATAGAAACACAATGGCATCTTTGGTTAGTTCAATCTCCTTAACAGAATTTGTAAATGCAGTGGACTCTTTTAATATGGAGTAAACCATAGTTGCTGACCTCTGTGAATCAGTTACAGGCTTTACTGAGTTTGACAAATGTGTACCTGGTGTTGTCAGAACAAGTTTTTCTGTGGAAATGTGATAACCAGCTGTAGAATTGACCAAGCTTTGATTCGCTGGCATTTGTTGCGCAGTGTGTGGAAATGTGAGACTGTCCTCTTTGTTTAAAGACAGATGTTTATATTTCTCAAGTATAGACTGAATGTCCGAAATTTTGCCGGGCCGAATGATCCTACGTCTGCCAGGAAAGTTGCGTCTCTTTCCTGACTGCTTTTTTTTAGGAGGAACGATTTGGATTTGGTGTTTTGAAATGATTGTGGATCCAGGAAGGAGATGAGGTGACTTGATTCTTTGAGTGGTGTAAAACGTGATCTCGTCCTGCTCTTTCTCTGTTGTGGTGACCGCTGTAAATCTAGTTTGACTCTCAGGTTCCAAATGGGTTACATTTGTGTTCTGAACATTATATAATGGTGCTGCCCCTGTTGAAAACTCTTCTGAGTCTCCAGAGAACAGAAGCTCAATTCTATCTGTAACTTCTGTTACAGTATGTCTGAGAGTAACAGGCTGCCCTGAGTGTCTGTTTATTTTTCTCTCATATATGTTGGTGTGGTTTAATACATCACTATGGTTTAACAACTCATCTGAGTTACTTGTATTCAAGGTTTGCTCATCCTTCATTTGAGCATTATAATAATTTGGAGTGTAACTGGTCATTATTGGTGGGGTATGCGTCTGAGAATGAGAATACGGGTATGATGTGATTGTAATCAAACTTGATTTCTCTTTTGTTTTACTAAAAGTTTTACTAGCATTATTTTCTTTTTCTTCCAGGAAACTGTTGTCTGGAAATGAAATACCGATGGTTTTAAAATTGCTTACATCCTCAGGCGTTTGAGTAGTCAATTCATCTTCAGATATACCATCCCCTGAGCCTTCAGAAAGATCATGAAGTGTTTTGGACTTCTCTAAAGTTTCCTTAGTTCTTCCTTTATTTCGAGAGTTCTTAGCGAAAGTGGCAAATTTTTCCAAATCTACTTTCCGGGTTGCTTTATTTAAGACGCGTCTCGCCATAACTTGTGCTCTTCCATTGCCTCTTCTGCCTGCAGGCACATTATGAAATCGGGACTGCAGCCAAGCGTATGGTCTGCCTGAGGTAATCCTCCTTGACTCTTCACTAACACTGTGATATCTGCTTCCAATTTTTTGGCTATCATCCATCATTTGTACAACTTCACCAGATTTCCTTATCTTACCCTGCTTTTTGCCTTTTGACAAGTCATCCAAAACCATTACTTGAGAAGCAAGCAAATCTGCTCCTAAATAATTGGCAGCTACGCATCTGTAAAATCCTGTGTCTTGGGATGTCAGTCCATGTATCACCAAGGTACCGTTATTGTAGAGCTTTCTATTTCCAACAGATTTGTCTAAAACTGTCTGATCAGGAAGTATCCATTGAACTGAAGCCTGTGGGCTGCCGGATGAAATGCAATCAAGAAGTAAGTTCTGACCAAGATTCTGGGAGATCTGGACTCCATTGACCTCTTCTTCTTTCATGTGTGGTGGCAATACAGTGACTCTGAAGGCAAGAACATCTACATCCAGGTAGTTAGAGGCAATGCAGTGATACACACCTGTGTCTGACCTTTCAGCTGATTTTAAAGTAAGTCTTCCTTTGTTAGTTAGCACAATCCTTTGATCCTCACTACTGTATGGTCCACGTATCTTATTACCATCTGGTAAAATCCACTCTATGGTAGGTTTTAGATCCCCTAAGATTTGGCAGTTCAATTCAACCGGTCTTCCAGCAACTACTGTGTGTTCTGTCTTGGTCTGATTGTCTCTTCTGATCATTGTCCAGCTATATTGAGCTCTACTATCCTTATCGTAAACATCTATTTGTACATTGCAGAAATACTTGATAGTAAGAGTTGGGATAGTTGTTGTGCTGCGGTCCAGCTGTAGGTTAATCATGCTTTGCATTATCCACGTAGGATTAGCTTTGATTGTTGCCTTAATTTCTGTAAAAACCTCTTCTGGTGCAGTGGGTGCCATTTGCTTGTATGTGTAAACTGTGTCTGAAAGTTTTAATCCTCGTTCGAGTCTCATAGGTAATTCACTATAGAGAGCTAATATGTTCCAAATCTGGCTTAAATGATCATTATCAATGTTGCAGACCAGTGACGTTAAAAAGGTTGCATTCAGGGCACTTACATCTCTACCATTTACTCCATAAGTTACAGTCAAGTTGTCCATCCCCACAGGTCTTTGTACAACACATGCTATACTGGCCACATTATTGAACTGATCAGTAATGTTCATTTCCAACATACCAATGGGGGCAACAAAATCTGTAGGAGAGACTGGAATATAATCACCTTCATCCAAGGTGACATTTCTCTGTTTCAGCTGAGGATGAATCCATGGTCTAATGCATGTATAGCCGTCATTGGGCAAACGCACAATACTGTTGCCTTTAGAAGAAACTGGGTACTCGCAGACAGGACACAGTTTCTCTTTAACAATCTTCCGGTCTCTTTTGCATTTCAGAACATCTGTAAATGTAAAGTTTCTGTTTTAGCATTGGTTCACTTTGACAACTATATGATTTAGTATATGTGTATTGTACTTTCTGATTTTATTTTAAAAAAAAAACAACAAGAGCAGAATCTCACCAGGGTTTTTCTCTGTCCACTCTCCAATCCAAGCCATCTGACAATCACATGACCAGGGGTTTCCACTAAGGAAGAGATTCTCTATCTTGTAACAGGCAGCAAACACGGTTGCGGGCAGTGAGGTTAAAGCATTGTCTGACAGGTAAATGGTCTTGAGAGATGATATTTTAAAAATCTGGCTGTAGCGCAATGATATAAAAGTGTCTGGATGAAGCTGTTGGAGCATATTTCCTTCAAGATTAACCAACTGTAGCATTTTTAATCCATAAAAACTCTGTGGATGGATGAAAGTAATGTGATTGTGGTCCATATGGAGACGTACAAGATTGTGCAGGCCTCGAAATGTATCCTTGTCAAGCTTCTCGACTCGGTTATAACTCATTTTCAGAACCTAGATGTGTAAATATAATTCAAGAAGTTAGAAATAAAATCAAAGTGTCTTGTTAATGCTGAAATTGACATTTCAGACCTGCAGACTTTTTTCAATCACAACTCTATACAGTAAATGAATCGAAGCATCTATTCTAGTGAAAAATTCACAACATTAAATCTAGCACACAGTTATCACAAATTTCAGGTTCCTGTTGTCCATATTTAGTGCATTTTTACATGATTGCCATCATCTTAGCATATGCAGCCATTCTCTACCTGTATAGCAAACTTAAGTAGCTCTCCAAAAAATAAACACTTTCAGGCTTTTCTCCCTTATAGTCTATTTATTAATGAATGATCTGTTCACTAGGTGCCAAAATACATCAACATTAAAGTATTGTTTCACAACAAGGACTCTAAGACAAATACAAGATGGTTTTGTGTATAAAAATTGTTTTGTTCATTTCTTTAAGTGTAAACCCTTTTTCAACTTTGAGTTGAATGGATATGGTGTTGAGATACCTGCAGAGACGTGAGCTGAAGGAATGAGTTATCTTCAATAGTCTTGATGACATTACTATGCAGCATTAATAACTCAAGATGTTTTAGTCCTGAGAGGTCATTTACTGTAAGAGCTGTTAAACTGTTGTACCTAAAACACAGAACATTAGACAGTGAATTTGTCTGATTAAACTGATCAAAATGGCAAGGTTAAAGGTTAAGATGACCAGATTACCCCAGGTTAATTCTTTCAACATTCAGCTGAATGTCTCTGGGTATTTCACTCAGGTATCTGAATGTACAGTGCACCTCTGTTGGAGTGTAACAGGCGCATGATTTAGGGCAGGCACTGCTTTTGTGTGTTACACTGATCAAAACACACAGAAGTGACATGAGTCTCCACAACAGCTTTGACTTGGGTTTTGGATCACACATTTTGCTGAAGCAGGACCAAATCTTTTGTGAAAAGCTCAACTTGCCATTGATCTTTATATGTCTGTAGAAAAATAATAATATCAAACAGTTTATCATCATATACTTATCATAACATAATCGTTATTGTTTAAATATTATCAAGATCATTTTCATATCATATATGCATCTCCTTTGCACAAATGCAAAAATGGCTTATTATAATATATATATATATATATATATATATATATATATATATATATATATATATATATATATATATATATATATATATATATATATATATATATATATATATATGTATATATATATATATATATTTCCATCTTATTTTTCTGTAGATGTTGCATAAATGTAACAAAATAAATATGTTTTTTATAGTTACCTGTTTAGCAGTAGTTTTATTTTTCATTTTTTTAATCCAATAAATTCACATGAAAAGCCTATGAAACTATTAAATAGAATCTTTCCATTGTGAAAAGTTGCACTATATTACTCGATATTGGGGGCAAAAAAGTAAATGTGTGTTGCATAATTTTCCATCGAAAATAATAGTATTTTTGCCTAATAACGTTTTTAAACGTACAGAAAATTATTTTGACAAATAAACCCACAGTGAGAAAGTATAAGCCAATATAAAACACCCGCGTCTATATAAAGCAAACATCATACAGCATTCAGTCTCAACGTTTAACAATAAATAATAAAAGATAAAGAAAATATAGCTGGGTAAATCTATGACCCTAGAGATTAAAAGGATATTTTTCATCTCAAACTTACCCAAAAGCTGAATAAAATAATTCAGTATTTCAGTAGGGAGCATTACCCAGAAGACTCGTCTGTCCTTCAGTTTGTCCCTTTACACGTTGATTTTATCCGTTTACACAATTTTATTTTATCTAGAAGCGAGTTTTGAATGATGATTTTCACATGATGTAAACGGAGAGTCTGCGCTCTCACCGCGCTCCCGCTGTGCGCGCACTCCAGTGCGTGTTCATGGCAGTGCGAATGATGCTATGACTGGCATCATCATCATTATATAAACGACTTTTTATGATGCTATGACTGGCATATCATCATCAACGACTATTTAATCTTATTCTCCGTCATTCTGGACTTATCTTAAGAAATCATTTTGACTATTTATTTGGTCAGCAGAGTTTAGAAAAGTGACATAATGCTGACAAACATTTTATATGAATAAACATTTCACAGCCGTGCTTTTGTGAATCTTTCTTCCACAGTTACTACAGTAAAGTTATGATGTTTTACATGCAGTAAGATTAAAGAAAGAAGTTTGAAATGAAAGAGGTGCATGTTATTGGGTTTTTGTCATTGTCACATATTCACCACTAGATGTCACTAAACTCTCTTCTCTGTACACAGTAATTGTTTTCAGCTGTTTTACTTTGCTTTATTTGTAGCATCAGTTGCCATGTTGCTGCGCCTTTTTCCAGTGTTTATACATAATTGTTTCTTTGTATGAAAACAATATGCTTTTTAGATTTTGTGTTGCTTTTATGTTAGTTCAGTACTAACATGGCTAGATCAGATTATAACTTTGTGACATAAAATCATCAATGTTATTCTCAGTATTGTATGGCTGTTCCGAAACATCAAGACAACGTTAGCGATACAACTAGGAAAAATAAATCTGTATAATAATAACCACTTCTTTCATGTGTAATATACGCCCAGAGGCTGAGGATTTTTTTTTTATATATAAATAAATTATACTTTATTTAATTTTTCGGTGTTACAGCTTTTTTACCAGCATGAAACTAACATTACCAAAAACTCATACGACAATTAACCATAGTTTTACTACAGTTAAAACAAAGAAAAAAACATGGTTACTCACGGGTATCATGGTTACCACAAAATAAAATTTCACTGCAGGTTATATCTTTAGAAGATCTTTGATTTAATTTAAAACTTTAAGAGAGCTTTTAATTAAAGTTTTCGATTTAATTGTGTTGAAATGTTTATAATGTGTTAGCTCTGTCTGTAATGTCTGTGCACCCCAGGCCTGTTATGCTGATTTTAATAAACACAATATGAAGAATGAGGATTAACAACAGCTATTTGGCAATCTTTGATGATACTGTTTCTGTAGCCTCTTGGAAGCATAACGAGTTCTTGTGTAGCCCCCTAGTGTTTTTACTTCATGCAGTACCTCTTTATTTTGATATTTTTGAAATATTTTGTGACTGGGATGGTATTTTTTAAAAAGGTCAAATATAAGTTATGACATTTGAGACAGTTGGGATAGTTCACCCAAAAATGAAAATTCTGTCATCATTTATTTACACACATTTATTTATTATGAACAAAAACAAAGATATTTTTAGAAATGTTTGTAACCAAACCATTCGTGGACCCCATTCACTTCCATAGTAGGAAAAAAGAATACAATGAAAGTAAATGGGGTCCACAAAAATATCTTCCTTTGTGTTTATAACAACATGAGGGTGAGTAAATGATGACAGAATTTTCATTTTTGGGTGAACTATCCCTTTAAAGGACAAATGTGTATGTTTTGAAGGGGTACCACCCCCACCCCGGTGACAGATTTTGTACCTTTATTCTGCAAGAGTACAAGCTAATCAATATGTGGAGAAATGGACAACTAATTTTATATGATTGTACTTGATGATTACAAACACCAGTAGTGACTTTGATTTAGAGACTTAAGCGTTGTCTTTACAGAAATCCACATTATAGCACTGTGGCCTAGAGAGGAAACATTTACCAAGAAAGTTTTTCTCTTTTATGTTTTATTTGTTATCTCTAAGCCAAGAGTGACTTCAGAATGCTCCCGGACCATAAACTTCTTATTTTCCATGAACTAAACACTAGAAATGCCAGACGTTACTCAAGCTCACCTAGTGTCTGTATGGACAGACCTGCAGCGCACCATTCTGTTAGCAGTGCAAAAGGTTGTGGGTTCAATTTTCAGGCAATGCACTGTACTGTGAGTCACTTTGAATAAAAGTGTCTGCCAAATGTAATTCAAGATGAAGGTCACAGTCTCCTCACTGTCCTGACATTAACAGTGCAAGAAAGCCCTACATGAAAACAATATGTTGAATATAAAAGCAAGCATGTTAAGAGTTGTCAAACGTTTCACAATTCGTGACGATAAGCCATGAAATCAAAACATGGCGTTTGAGTTAAGTGAGACATTGTCTTGGAAGGTTTTCTAGACGTTTCCTCTCCGTGTGGTATGTCAAACTGGAACAGCACAGAGAAGTGATGTGGTTTCTTTGAACATGTTTTATTCTAATTACGACAGTACCGTATCAGTGGCCAACGGACTCAACTCAAATACAAGATTTATCCACTGGTGTTGTTGGGCAAGAGATTTTTAGAGAGAACAATGAAACATGTGTTTTGAATTTATTGAATCTGACTGTAATGATCCAGAACAACAATAGTTTTCTGACGGACCATCTGTTGGCACTTAATGGCCGCAGTTCAAGCTGGCCAAACATTGCTGCATTAGGGTAAGGTTTTACTTTACTATTTTATAACATGAAAACCTCTGTGTCTCACAAATACAGAGAGCAGTGCTATGGAAACCGGTTAAGAGTTTGTGTCTGGTGCTTCATCACAATGTTTTTCACTGTATTGACCTGTCATGATACAGAAGTCTGTGCAGTGTCTGATCTTTAAACTTCAGATGTCCTCTCATGCCCTGATTATAAGTTATAAAGAACCATTTGGTTGTTCTTTTAAACATATTGTGTTTTTCAAGACTTGAGATAATTGTTAATTCATTAATATCAAGATGATTATTTGCAAAGCCATGAAAAAAACTAGACCATTCATTTGCATAATTAAGGTCATTTCAGCATACTATATTGAACCCTTTACCCTTACATCTTACCCTTTGTAAAGGGTAAGATGTAAAATAAATCTTTGGTGTCCCCAGAGTATGTATGTGAACTTGTAGCTCAAAATATTTTATAGATCATTTATTATTGCATAATTAAATTGCCGCTTTGTAGGTGTGAGCAAAAATGTGCCGTGGTGTGTCCTTTTAAATGCAAATGCACTAAATTGCAGTGCTTGGCAGTGGTTGGATAGTGCAGATTAGTGGGCGGTATTATCCCCTTCTGACATCACAGGGGAGCCAAATTTCCATGCAACTATTTTTTCACATGCTTCCAGAGAATGGTTTACCAAAACTAAGTTACTGGGTTGATCTTTTTTACCAATTATAGCACTTAAACATGGAAAAAGTCCGATTTTCATGATATGTCCCCTTTAATTGAAACCTGAGAAATTGTCTGACAACAGGTTCTAAACAGACAGTACATCCATAAACAGATTCCCGCAGGGTCTTTAAAAGCCTTAAAAGCATTGAATTTACTAATTTGGAAATAATACCTTAAAAAGACTTAAAAAAGTCTTGAATTTGAATGTGTGGGTCTTAAAAATTGTGCTGTATGTAACTTCTCCATATTGTATTTTTCCTCGTTTGGGTGACTTGTGTGAATCGTGCAAATCGAATTGTTTTTTTTTTGTGTGCGAGCACATCTTGTCTCTTCTGATGAGTTTGGTGTGCGTTCATGTGCTCTCTGTTTCTTGATGAATTGGGTGCGACATGAAGCGAGTTCAGCGTCACATGTTTCGAAACTTGAGCAGAGTTGTATGCATTAGAGGTTTTCAGTCTTGTGATCCTTGTGATGGTACATCGACTTAAATAGGTTGAATGACATGTCTACCATAGCCTGATGGGGTCTGTATTGCTTTTACTCGTACTTTTAAACTTGAAGTTTCGGGTAGTAACCCAAGCCCCCCCAAAAAATAAAAAAATCTGCTTTACGGCATACGTCACTTCCTCCACTTCCTCAAATTCGGACGTGAGAGCGCAAATATTTATTTGCCTGATGTTTTTGTCATGGTCGAAGCAGCAACTAAGAAAAAAAACCCAGAGGTTTTGTCGGAGGAGACCAGAAAGAGAAAACGGGAGAGTGACAGAATAAGTACAAAATACTGCGAACACGTAATGAAGTTGACACGCTACAGCACCACAAATAGACTGCAACACAACACAGCAACAAGCAAAGGAGAAACGGGAAAAATCAAAGAAAATCTCAGCAATTCCTTAACAACTTAACATTGTTTAGCAAACTTTCTTGTGGCCTACTGAAATGTTTTTATTTTTCACACCTGCTTGGCTTATCATCTTTTACCCATTCCACATTTGAAAAATAAATGAACACAAGTTCAAGGATTTTGTTTTTCTTTGCTGGTAGGGACGTGAAATAGGTATTAATTTTTTATATAAATGGTCTTAAAAAGACTTGAATTTAACTTGAAAAAAACTGTAGGAACCCTTATAAAGTGGCCAGTTGCAAGAGTGATATTATTGTTGACATTATAAAGCAAATAATTAAGAGATGAAATAAGAGAAAAAGCTTTATGATAAGCCTACATGATTGCTTATAAATGACAGTACTGATTGTTAGAAAACATTTCTCATGCAATCTATGGCAGTGGATATTATATATTCACATGAGAATTAATAGTTGTGGTTGTTTGCCTGAGACAGACTGTCCCTTTATCTAAAGCTGTACCTTAGCTTGTATAAGTTTAAGCAATAAAACATACACTATTAAATTGTATATTTAAAAAAGCAGAAAAACTTGAGGTAATCATGGCTTATTCTAATGCAGACACCAGATGTCACCAGAGAGCCAAATATCATACCAAGCTTATTTATTCTGAAAAGGACATGAACATTATAGGGGAAGTCGCCTAGACAAGGTTTGATTAAGCCTTGGCCTTAGTTAAACTATAATATTTAAGTCGTTTTAATGAACACACCTGACAAAAACATTACTGATGTCCATTTTTGATATGAAACAATACATATATATTTTAAGATATAGTGAAAGCTGTGTTTTTTTTTTGTTAACCTCCTAAGATGAGCTTTGGTTTGTCTTTTTTTAAAGAATGTTTTTCAGCTATTTTGGGGTTAGGTAGAACCAATAAATATAATTACCAAATATTTTTCTTTTAACATGAAGCAGTTTAATTGTCCACATTTGTGTACAACAGGTTCCAGTTACACAGAATTAAGTATTATTGTGCAAACAACAAAAAACCCCACACCTGGACACACCAGGTGTAAAGACATGTCTGGGTTGTCAATGGTGCGTTCATAGAAAAATAATGCATACCAGTAGAACATTTCTCAACCAATCAGAATAAAGCATTCAACAGCCCAGTGGTTAAACTTGGGGAGGAGTGTTTATGCATTAACCTTAGGACACTGATGTTTGTATTCAGATTAACCACTGTCTCTGCATCCATCTGCAGTACATCCACTCTTACATTATTTACAGTATGTGCCCTTTTCAAACCTAAGATCGGGAAGTGAGCAACATCTACTGGTCAGTAAGTATCATCACAAAGAGTTATAAAACCAACTCTCCCTATGGAGCTAAAACTGTGTTAAAACTAAATAAACAAACCCAGCATTTTGCAAACAAATGCAACTTTAATTTTTTCTAACAACATTTAAACAAAAGGAAAGCATATTGCAAATAAAAATGGCACATTGTCATTGTTTAAATGACTAATATGATGCATTGACTCTCTACATTGTCCATATACATTTTGTATTTCTATCAAAGTGCACATTCTATTGTTACACCTCTATTTGTTACTTCAGGGCATAATATTTACTTGGGTATTAAGTTCTACCTTTCAGAATAATCACAGCAACCTCAGATGAGTAACCATAGTTTAGAAGTTAGTCCTCTACAGGGGCGACCCACAATTTCTATATCTCATGGGAAATAAATAATTAAGCCCAACACTTGAGTCACATTATAAAGTTAAGACGGTGTTTTAAGAACTATTCTGACCAACTAGCTGTTTGTTTGGGCTTTTCAGTCTTACTCTTTAGATTCGAATTAGATCAATATACCTTTATGTAACTACTGTAGCTTATTTTGAAACAACAGGTACAACGCTTAAATAAAAACTTTAAAGTCTCCCTGTAGTCAATAATTTTATTAGTTAAAACTCATCTTTGAATGCCGGCTGTTGCCGCACGACAGCATCAAGCTTCTGTCATGCTAACACATTGACCCCAGTGGATCTTATGAAAAACTTTCCATTATTTTACTTGAAGTCAACGAAAATTGAGCAGGACTTGCATTTTGAAACCAAACTCTTTATATATATCCATAGAGACAGAGCGCACCACGTCCTATGTAAATGTCTGTTTTATTCTATTCTATTCTATGTTTGTTCTATAATATAATATAATATAATATAATATAATATAATATTTATTCTATTTTATTTTATGTCTATGTCTGTTATATTCTATGTCTATGTCTATATAATATAATAGAATATCTATTCTATTCTATTTTATGTATATGTCTGTCATATTCAATGTCTATGTCTATATAATAGAATAGAATATCTATTCTATTCTCTTTTATGTATATGTTTGTTCTATTCTATTCTATTCTATTCTATGTTTGTCAATGTCAATGTCTATGTCCGTTCAAGTCTTTTCTACTCTACTCCTATTCTATTCTATTCTATTCTATTCTATTCTATTCTATGTTTGTTGTATAATATAATGTAATGTAACGTAATATAATATAATATATATTCTATTTTAGGTCTATGTCTGTTCTATTCTATTCCATTCTATGTCTATGTCAATGTCAATGTCAATGTCTATGTCTGTTCTATTCTATTCTACTCTACTCTACTCTACTCTACTCTACTCCATTCCATTCTATGTCTATGTCTGTTTTATTCTATTCTATTCTATGTTTGTTGTATAATATAATATAATATAATATAATATTTATTATATTCTATTTTATGTCTATGTCTGTTATATTATATGTCTATGTCTATATAATATAATAGAATATCTATTTTATTCTCTTTTATGTATATGTTCTTTTCTATTCTATTCTATTCTATTCTATTCTATTCTATTATATTATATTATATTATATTATATTATATTATATGTTTGTCAATGTCTATGTCTGTTCTAGTCTTTTCTACTCTACTCCTATTCTATTCTATTCTATTCTATTCTATTCTATTCTATTCTATTCTATTCTATTATATTATATTATATTATATTATATTATATTATATGTTTGTTCTATAATATAATATAATATAATATAATATAATATAATGTAATGTAATGTAATGTAATGTAATATAATATAGTATAATATAATATATATTCTATTTTAAGTCTATGTCTGTTCTATTCTATTCCATTCTATGTCAATGTCTGTTCTAGTCTTTTCTACTCTACTCTACTCCTATTCTATTCTATTCTATTCTATTATATTATATTATATTATATTATATTATATTATATTATATGTTTGTTCTATAATATAATATAATATAATATAATATAATATAATATAATATAATATAATAGAATGTAATGTAATGTAATGTAATATAATATAGCATAATATAATATATATTCTATTTTAAGTCTATGTCTGTTCTATTCTATTCCATTCTCTGTCTATGTCTGTTCTGTTCTATTCTACTCTACTCTACTCCATTCCATTCTATGTCTATGTCTGTTCTATTCTATTCTACTAAATTCCATTCTATTCTATGTCTGTCTGCTCTATTCTATTCTATTCTATTCTATTCTATTCTATTCTATTCTATTCTATTCTATTCTATATTTTCTCTCTCTCTTTAATATCTGCAACATGAATCCATAAAAAATATATTAATGCAAGAATAAAGATTTAATGGTCATGTTTATTTGATTGTCTTGGAAAAACTGCTGAAAACTAAATTGACTGTAATCTTCATCAACCATCTAGAGTGTTTTGTGCAATGACAAGTTGGAAAACATTCAATTATTTCATAATTTTCCCATTTTGTTTAGTTCAGAATATATCGCTCTCGGGTGTCATGCAGACAATATCTCCTCAGCCAATAACTCAGTATGGTTGGTGGGGGCACAAACCCTGCGATGACCCATAAGGGTATCTGAGGAATTCGAAATGATCCTCTGACCACCAAAGCACTGACGCTCCAGTCGGGTTTCAGTGCTTCAGCGCGTAATGGAGACGTGCACGCGCACCTCGCCAGAGTATCACGATCAGATGACATTAACACGTGCTGTCATATCGAGCTGGCTCCAGGTCAAAATTAACTCAGGATTACCTCAATGACCAAGAAGCACAACCGACGGACGCATTCTCAACTGCAGAAGATTTCCGCGTGAAACGAAAAAGTGGAACCTATAAAAACAATAAAAGAAAGAAAACGTCATCTAAATCTAAAAGCAAAATGAGATGTAAAGGAGTGTTTCTGGTGGCGGTACTGAGTGCTTTAACAGCTTATTATGTTTATTTACCTATACCAAATAACATAGAGGAGAGATGGAAACTCATGCTCACGGACTCTTTCTTTAGAAGTTTGAGCCACTTGGTAAGTTCATTTTAAACTACATATAAAGTTTCCTGTTTCAAAGACATAGATACATTAAATATTATTTTTTTAAAGAACATGTAAACTTCATTGATTCACAGTGTTATCAGCTGTTAGCATCGTTTGTGTGTACAGAAGGCTATTTGTATATAAATTACGCGTGATTAATTTGTGTTTATATTTTTATCCTGCTCAGGATTATGTGTTTATATATAGAGAGAGCAAGGCAGATTACCTCAATCCTTAATCCCATTATTGTAGTTTATGTGATTTAAATAGTAAATACTGGAACTATTATTAGAATACTCCAGCATTTACATAATGCTAAGGTTTGTATTTGTAATTTTAGTATATTTGATGTGATATTTGGATGTGGGGAGCTTCTTAAGGAGTTCTTTTATTCAACATCAGTCAGTGATCATATAGACTTAGAAGTTGCTATAAATTATTAAAATGAAGTTGAATTTACATCAATTTAGTTTATACCAACTCCTCAATACACTGTTAAAATTATTTGTTGCACTTAAATGTTTAAGTTTAAACAACTTGAATGAGTCATTTTAACTTTTTTGACTAGTTCGAAGTTGATTTAAATTTTAAAGGCATTTTCACAAGACTTTTTTAAGATGTAAAATAAATCTTTGGTGTCCCCAGGGTACATATGTGAAGTTTTAGCTCAAAATATCATACAGATCATTTATTTTAACATGTTATTCTTTTGATGTGTCTATTTTAAATGCAAATGAGCTGATCTCTGCACTAAATTGCAGTGCTGTGGTTGGATAATACAGATTAACTTAATTTTTTTTATTCATACCAACTCCTAAAGAAAGTTTAAATGACTTATGTCATTTGCGAGGAATTGTTTACAGTGTATGGAATTAAATAATAAAAAACAAAGGCTTGTAATCAATACTAACAAACTTATGTGAGTCTTGAGGCCCAATGTCTGAGCATTGCAGTCATGGGTTTGATCTCAGGGAACACACATTTTCTTCAAAAAAGGTAATAATAAAGTGCGAGATCTCTGATTAATAATAATAAAATAATTATGTGTTTATTTTATATAGTGCCTTTCAACAATCTCAATGACACTACAAAGATTCAGAATATAATCAAACAAAAATGTATTCAAAATTTGAAAGGAGGTTAGAATAGACATCTACAGTATAAACATACGTATACACCACAAAAGTTTTCAAACATTTTATCACATGATTTTCCATAGTTAGGTGGCTTTCAGAATCAATACAACCATGATGGAGAAATGTCACAATCCTGTCACCTTTTATGTAATTTTGTGTCTTGTTTATTGTGACAGGATCGTGGCATTGCTACCTCTCCAACGTTGTCATGTGGGGGAGGAACTTGCTTCTGTTTTTTGTGCTACTGTTTGTGTTACCCGGTTTTAAGTTAGGCCCCACCCTCCTTGTTCTGTAATGAATTATTCATTAATAGTTACTCCTCGATTAGTTTCCCTATTTAATGTCCTGATGTTTTCAGTCTTGTGCCCGTTCGTTTGTCTTCACTGTGGTACCTTGTCCATCATGGTCATGTTTATTTTGCCTTGGTTCCCTCAAGGGCTTTCTGTTATTCATTAAAATTCTGTTGCTTGCATATGGGTTCTGCCCTTGAAAGTCCTGACAGTTTCTTCCTCATAAATGCACACCTAAGAAATTAGTGTTTGAAGAGCCATCCCTTCTCCATCTGTTGGGTATTATTGCTTCTGGATTGTGCATTTAAACTCACAGAATTCCTACAATTCCTGAAATCCTTTCACATCCATAACACATGTATATTTCTCTTATCTCAAATAAAAAACATGAGTATAGACTGACATTTTTCTGACGTCTGGGTTATAAAATCAGAGGTTTTGGAAAACATAAACATGTGGTTCAATATATTGAAAATAAATGCAAAATTATATTTCAATTTTTGACTGAAGATATCACATCCATATTGCTAGAATTATGCACGAATGTACTGACAGGACTCTGTTAAAGGCAATGTGTCTTTTAATTGGCTTAAGCGGGACAGCTTATTAACTATGGCCATTAGTGAGATCATCTCAGTCGATAAAGCATCTGTCTACTGTGTACATAATCTCTCATACAACCATACAGCATGTGACCTCTGCTGGAAGATTACATAAAAATTAACCCAAACACTGCCGCTCTAAAATACATTTTCTCTTTACTTGTATTCTCCACAGGCAGAACTTAGTGAACTGTTGGGACTTTTTGACTACATGAGAGTCATGATGCTCGTCACCTTTGCGGAGCGAGTGGTGCCAGTGTCAGATGAAAGGGTGAAAGTGGTGGATGAGAGTTTTGAAGGAGTGGATGTCATCGTGTATCAGCCTACACAGAATGAAGATACAGGAGAACTAAGACGAGCTGTTATTTACCTGCATGGAGGAGGATGGTGTCTGGGCAGCTCACGTGAGTTAAATCTTCTCTATGCAGTATTTTCTCAAGATATTTAACTCTTTTCCCACCATTGATGAGCTGTCTCGTTAATTAAGAAGACACGCTTCTCTTCCAATGACAATCTGAAGGGCTATTTTTTCTAGAGTCTACTCGAAATTTTTTACTTGTTGAAGGTAATTTTATTTGACTTGTTGATATGTATTATCATAGTGTAATGTCAACATACATAAAAGTAGCCAAGTTTATATACAACATATGTAATAAATAAATATTAAAATTGAGTAAAAAGCAGACATGAACGAATAACTTACATTTCTTAGGGCTTGCTGCCAGAAAAAACAAAAACTAAAAAAAGATGTTTTCCTTTTTCGTTTCCCTTTAGGCATGAGCCCTTATGATCTTCTAGCCAGGCACATGGTCACAGAACTCAATGCTGTTGTTGTATCTGTAGAGTGAGTATTCAGTGGTTTTTATTAGTACATTTCACTCTCTTAAATGTTTGTTTCGTTTTCTCTTGATTACTTGCTGACCATAAACCCACCTGTTCTTTCAACTCGATCTTTATTCTTAACCTAAGACAAACAGAAGTAGAAGTACAGAATTGCAAAACAAACAACTTTGCCACTGTGTTTAGACTTTTAAAACAAAAGTGTTGCTTTTATCATTTTGTTCAGTGTATGTTAAGATAAATCAGTGTGAGGTGTTTTTAAATGAAGGCGGCTTAGACTAGGATAAGCCCTGTCTGGGAAACCTCTAATTTTAATAAAAATGTGGAGAATGTAAAGCCGGTCCTATAGTCTTAGGATCTAGGAGCTCCAGATGAATTAAACAGCTATTGCATTTACTGTAATAAAAGGAGAGTGAGACACATCCAATGCATTTTGGTTTTGCATTAAACTAACATGGGGTTAACTATAACACAGATCTTTTGCATAGTTACACAGGGTCAAATGACCTGTCTATGGCGGCATTTGAATGTCTGGTTGGCATTACAAGCGCCTTTGGTAGTAAAGACTGGGTGCATGTTTGACGTTATGTTGAGCTATGTAAACCGGCGTATGACATCACATCAGTAACGTTACCATGCATGATTCAAAAACAAACAGATAAAGTCTGCACACCCGCTTCGTTGTAACCCGCCGACCGCACAATGCTGTGGAGCCTAACATACTTCACATCACTGAGGCACTATGGTTTAAAAGGATGCCATGATTTTGGGATTCACCTCGGTAGGACAAAAAATACAGTCAGTCAGATGAAAATGTACAGCGCCGTCACAAGTTCCCTCATATCATCTCATATTTAAACATTAAATGTCAAGAGTTACCAGAGAGTGATACAAGCATATCTTGACTGAGAACAGGTGAGAGGACAACATGACACCTAATCGCTAAAATGATAGCAAAAGCATGAAGCTTTTTCTTTGGCTGGACGTGTTTTAAAGCACGCTTTTATTGTGCACACAATGGGAGTTAAACTTTCTCTCAAGTACATAACTTAGTTTAAGTTTTGCATTTTGTGCAGATATATTCACGCTGTATAATACATTTATGTATATGTATTATATATGTATATGTCAGGAATGGAAAGGCAAGAACCCAGGCGCAGACGGATGTATACAAAAAACACTGATGACTTTAATAAGACACAAAACAGAAAAAAAAGAAACCCACGAGGGGGCAAAACATCACAAATCCTAGAAAACAAAACACTGACAAAACTAGAACAACACAAAAAACAGACTCTACTTAATAACAATAAACTAGACTGGATATTTACGGGACACGATACTCACAGTTAGAAAGACAAACGCACAAGCAAAGAACAGCAAACACAAGGGCTGTTTCTCAATATGCGTTCTTCAGCGATCTTGCGTCCTTGTGTCCACGCTCTACGTCATCATTAACAGTCGAAGTTCAATTCCAATTCTCAAGAACGCAAGTACAGAGGATGCATGAAAATACCCGGATGAGTTCTTGATATCGAGGATGCATCGAATGCAGACTTGAGCATTGAAATCTGGGGAGGTCACGTGACCAGCAGGAAGATCGCACACATCTCAATTCTCACAAGTGCGTTCTGTGTTCTCGCGACCTTCTGAGTTCGTTCTTCCAAGGTCGCCTTGCAAAACCAGTCTCCACCAGAACGCAAGTCCGTTCTTTGCGTTCTTAGAATTGAGAAACAGCCAAGGACTTTAAATAGGGACAACATAAATTACATACACCTGGAAATCATTACAAGTAAGGGATCGGGGAAAAAGTGACGAGACCCGGGAAATGCGTGGTCAGAATAAACCAATACTAATGCTGCGTTCCAGGCAGGTTTTTAAACCCGTGAGTTACGACTTCAAAACCACGACTCATGACCTTATGCATTCCAGGCAGCCTGTAACTCGTGTTTTTACATCCTTCTACCGGTGAAAGTGCACTGGAACAGCAGTCAAACCCGTGACTTCCCACCCGTGAACTCGTACTAGATCGATGTAATCCCAGTTCAGAGTCGTGAGTCGTGGTTTTGAAGTCGTGAGTTACGGATTACAGGTTGCCTGGAACGCAGCATAAAACCACGCATCTCCCACATAAAACATGGTACTGCCAGGACCCTGCCACAAAGACTAGATATAACTCAAGACATGATTCTGACAGGATCCTGACAGTATATAAGGCTTAATTTTATGTAGAGTGCGTCATATAGAAAGTGCATCAGTTTGTGTTTATTAACCCTTTAGTTTCACTTCATCACGCAGCTTTTCCTGTCAGAGGTTTCTGTTAAAAACATTTAATTCATTAATAATCTAGCATGTGTTCATTTTTCTGTCATAGTTTCTTCAAAATTAAGTTTTGAGTGTTTTTAATAAAAATATTTTTATTTTACCATGACGTATACGCCCCGCCCCCAGTTAATCGAAAATTCGTTTTTCAGACCTATGGATTAATCGAAATGAAAAAAAAAAATGACATAAATGCACATCCCTAATACAGGTTAGAACAGCACTTTCAGTTTTGGGTGAACTATCCCTTTAACAATATTGTTTTTGACTGGTTCAAAATCTAATTGTTTAATGCTTTTGCAGGAGTACAGTAAAGACAGATAACAGTTGATGAATAGAGCACTGACTGTCATCTCTACTGACTGGTTCCAGGCTGTTTTCACCATTTACAGCCAAACACAGCAGAAATCTAACTGCTGATGACACTGTTTTGATCTGTAACTGTCCACAATTAATGTGTCAGCGGTTCAGCTTATGCCTTTTTGTGTCACGCCAAAAACAAAAACATGTGATCTGCTGGCAATGAATGAAAGAGTGGCAAAGAAGCTTAGTGGAGCAAAGGAAAAAGCTTAAAGAAGTTTAGGGCGAGGCCTAAAAGCCAGACCAAAAGCCTCTTTATCTACACACAATGAGTACGCTTGACTTCTGCTGTCAACCTTCAAGTTAAGTGTGACGTTGCAAAAATGTTGACTGTTGGCATTCTTGCACCAAATCATACCAGTTACACAACCACTGATACATAACATCACCTAAAATCGTGTTTGTTTGTATCTCTCTGTTAATCTGTCGCAATACAGACAAATCCATCAATCACGGTCACTTGTCAAATCTGAACTCGAAGAAGACCTGCTTAGTGATAGCTGAGTTAAATAAGCCATGAAGGGAAAATTGTGATTGGTTAAAAAATGTTAAAGTTCCGCACATGAAGGTAAAATGAATCCTAAAAGATTTGCATGCACAGGATAAAATTTGTAAGAGTGAGTGTATGTGACATTGCAAGCATAAAATAAATTTGCATGGGCAAAAACTCTTGTAAAGGCGTATATCAAGTTGCAAGCATAAGAAAAAGTTTTGCAATATTTAACTGTTAATCATAAGTTAATATTTGTCTTGTAAAACTGAAACTTTATATTTACGCTAAATAAGTAAGAACTTTATTCATCTGACCTCAGCTTTTCACGGTTTTACGGTTTTTTCACGGCACGGTTTTTGCGCTGAAATACTGCCAAAAGCATTGCAAGTCTGCAAACAGTGGCGTGCAATCAAAAACACAGTTTCATGATGGCAATAAGAATTAATCGCGCAGAATCTGTCTCAACTATACGAAGCCCTTAAAAGAAGGCGCGGCGTGACAATCTCAAAAACAATCTCCATCAGTCAACAGTTAGACAAATTGTCTATAAATGGGTAAAGTTTAAGGGGACATAATTATTTGGGCATGCTTTGCTGCCTCAGGGCCTGGACCACATCATCGAGGGGAAAATTAATTCCCAAGTTTAACTAAATATCTTACAGGATAATGTGAAGGTGGCTGTCTGCCAGTTGAAGCTCATAGAAGTTGTTTAATGAGCAGGACAATGACCTTAAGCATCGAAATAAATCCATCACAGACTGGCTTAAGAAAAACAAAATGTGCCATTTGCAGTGGCCTAGTCAAAGCCCAGACCTTTAACTGTGGAATGAAGTGGTGGGAGGGGGCAACTAAACAACAAAGAAAAAGTCAAGGAGCCAGGAAGGAGCCCCGAGCAGGAGGAGCCTGTTGTTTGGCCAGAGACCAGCCATTATGAAGCCCCAGGGTGGAGTTGCCGGAGGGAGGAGCCAGCATGGGTTTTGCTGCTTGACAACCTGGGGAGGAGTGATGGTGACATAGGCTGTTGAGGAGGAGACCTGGGCGGAGCAGAGCAGACAGAGAGCCTGGGGGAAGCTGAGGTGCCGGAGGGCCAGGGCAGAGCCGACGCTGAAGCAGAGGTTGTGATCTGAAAGCCCACGGTGGAGCCAGAGCGACCAAGGACTGAGGCGGTGCTGAAGGGAGAAAGGAGACCAACACAGCCGGTCGGACAGAGCGACGAGGGGGAGCCAGAGCAGTGTAGTCCTGAGGAGGAGGCGGGACAATGACTGACAAAGGCAGAGCCGGAGGGATGAGGGAGCCTGGCGGAGCTAAAGGGAAGACGGGCCGTGGTGGACATGAGGGAGCCAGGAGCCAAGGTGGAGCTGATGGGTAAGAGGGCAGAGGCAGGGTCTCAGAGGATGAAGGTGGAGACATGGGAAACTCCCCTGAGACTGCTGGCAGATGGTTATGCCCCAGTTCTTCTGACAGTGCGTTGCCGAAACCCTGAGGATAAGCTGGGGTGTAAACAGATGCCAGTCGTTGGTGGCCGATGGACTGGCTGATGATAATAGAGGAGGAGGGAGTGGGAGGCTGGGTGGGACCAGCAGGGATGAAGAACAGCTGGACGAGACCAGCGTGGACTGCATACAGCAAAAAACATCATCAAAAACAATCAAAAAATGTCTAGATTTCAGTACCAGCTCACCCTCAGTGGCCGGAGTGTGGACGGGGCTTCCCTCAAAGCCCTCAAACCAGAACCCCCATGGTGATGCATTGTGTAGCCGGCTCACGCACCTGGTCAGACACTCCGAGAAGCTCTGGCTCTGGGGCAATGTTGGGCTCAGTCACGGTAGATTCAGGATCTCCATCTGCGCTAGGCTCCATGTGGCGGGTTGATGGCTGGCTGGTCTCTGGTTCAGGAGTGGGGCTGGTGTCATCCTCAATGGTGACTGGAGATCCGTGGGATACCAGTACTCACTCCACGAATGCAGCAAAGCTCCCTTGAGGAGCCTCCTCGGACAGCTGCGCTCGTTTGGAAGTGCTTAGTCCAGTGAGCAAAAAGTTACAGAGGCAGCTGTCCAGAAAGGTCCATGACAGTGTGATGGGGGAAAGAAAAGTAAACAAAAAAACGCCGCTAACTTATACTAAACAGTGTGGTCCGACCTTCTGTAACGTTATGCTGGTGTGGAGAGACGAGGAGGAAGGCGGAATATAGTAAGCATAACTTTAATAAAACAAGGATTGATACAGAGGATATCAAACATAACACAAACAAGATCGGACAAAGACTAAACTAAGGAAAGGGTATAAATACACATGGACACAGGTGATAAAAATTAAATATTAGGTAACACTAAACAACAAAGACAAAACTATAACAACATTAAATATAGGTAAATATAGGTGTTTCATGAATCAATGTCATGTGATAACGGGAATAATGGTGGCTAGTTTTGTACAGATGTCCACCAGCAATGCCATCATCTGCGATGTTCAGGAAATACATTATCATCACTCGCTAAGATATTTCACATCACTCTTACAGATTTCATTTCTCTGCTTTAGTGTTATAGTAACTTTTTTGTCTTTGTACAATTATGAAAAGTGTATGTAAAAGTCTGATGTACCTTATTCTGACAACCATAAGAATGGAACAATACAATATTACCAACAATTATTTGTTTTGTATAGGTACCGCCTAGCACCAGCTCATCATTTTCCTGTGCCGTTTGAGGATGTGTACCATGTGGTGAAGTACTTCCTTCATGTTGACGTTCTGAAGAGCTACCGTATCAATCCAGAGCGAATTGCTGTGTCTGGGGACAGTGCAGGAGGAAACCTCGCAGCTGCAGTCACCCAACAGGTAAGACAAAGAGAAGGAAACAAGAAATCAATTCTTAGCTACCTAACAAACGCTCTTTGATCTTTGATTTAAATGATTGTAGTAATCAGAGTTGTGTAATTGTACTCAGTTGCAGCAGGACCCAAGAAATAACATCAATCTAAAGGTCCAGGCTTTAATCTACCCTGTCCTGCAAGCCTTGGATCTCAACACCCCCTCTTATCAGCAGAACCAGCACATGCCTATATTACCCCGCACTCTTATGGTTCGGTTCTGGAGCGAGTACTTCACCAGCGATAAGTCATTTTTAAGAGCCATGATGACAAACACACACAATAACCCTGAATCAGCTGCTCTGCTTAAATTCGTTAACTGGAGTTCATACTTACCCGAATCTTACCGCCAGACTTACAATTACAGCGCTCCACCTGTGGTCATTAAAATCAATCCAGCGCATGATGATCCAGTCGGTTCCTGTCAATGGCTGGCGGATCCACGGGCATCCCCGCTGCTGGTACCTGACACAACGTTACGTTTACTTCCCAAGACGTATGTGGTGACGTGTGAGTATGACGTACTGCGGGACGATGGTTTAATGTATGTCACGCGTCTGCGTAACGTTGGAGTTGACGTGACACATGAACATTACCCAGCTGGATTTCACGGTGCACTTATGTTCAGTGTGTGGCCCACAGACTTTAAGATTGGACGCAGGATGATAGACAACTACGTTACGTGGCTCAAACACAATTTATAACACGTCGAATGCAACAGTGCTTTATGCATCAGTTTTTTTGATTGCTTCACATGATATTTCTTTTTGACTTATTTATTTCATTTCTTTCCTCTATTGTTTACAGTGCACCACTCTTTTTTATCCTAAAAGCTCACACTTTTTATTGTATTAATCCATTATGATATAAGCATTCCTGACCAAAACTGGTCTCAAGAAACACTGGTCTTTTTTACATTGTTTTTTAATGAATATGCAGTAGATTGTAAGACAAGTCCCTGGTTATTAGAATTGTAAATACTCAACCCCATGTCATCCAAGGTGTTTCTTTGTTCAGTCGAGAAGAAATTACATTTTTTGAGGAAAACATTTCAGGATTTATCTCCATATAATGAACTTTAGTGGACCTCAACAGTTTACAGTTTCAATGCAGCTTCAAAGGGCTCTAAATGATCCCAACCGAGACATAAGGGTCTTTTTTAAAACAAAAAAAGTACCACAACTTTTCTTCTTCAAAAGCTGTGTGACGCGCCAGCATGACCTTACTAAAAAAAGTAATGCGCTACATATGCGAAACCACGGCTCAAGTGTGGAGAAAAAGGACCATTCAGACATTTTTGTATGTGGAATGATACTAATTAATGTCTTTGTGTCAGTTTATTGTTTTAAATGGTCTGCAAATGTAGGTTTCACATATGTAACACGTGACCTTTCAACGTTATTATGTAACACGTAAGGTCGCGCTGACTCATCACACGGCTTGTGCAAGACAAGAAGTTGTGGTTTAAAAGTAATTTTTTTGTGAAAATGACAATCTTTTCGATAGATAAGACCCTCATCCCTTGGTTGTGATCTTTTAAAGCCCTTTGAAGCTGCATTGAAAACTGTAAACTGTTGAGGTCCACTAAAGTTCTCTATATGGAGAAAAAATCTGGAATCTTGGATGACATGGGGGTGAGAAAATTATCTGGATTTTTTTATGAAAGTGGAAAAATCCTTTAAAAATAAAGATGCTTCATAAAGGTGATGCCATAGAAGAATGGTTGGGCAAAATGTTTCCATGAAGAACCTTCAACATTAGATGAACCTTTCTTCAAAAATGTTTTCTTCTGTGGCATCCCTATGACCTTTATTTTTAAGAGTGTATGAGGCTATGATAAAAATGTATAAATGCACTGATAATAATCAAATAATTTGGGATAATTTTCTATTGTATGCCATTGCCTGTATAGTCTGGGGTTTGACTAGACCTTGTGGATTAGGTATAACCCATCATAAGAAAATGTGACCTTATCCCAAATTCTTTTGATTGCTTTTTGGGATTATAAGCGTAGTGTGACTGAGATGAAATGTTCAATTTTTGTATGTAATCATTGAACTGAAATGAACCAGACTGTAGAGATTAAATCTATGGCCTGAACATCAAAATGCTTTATACATTTGTTTCCGTGTTTGGCTTGAAATTATTATTTGCCTTTACAAAGCATAACTTTGGAGAATATGACACATATTGATATATGACGACCATTTTTGGCCAACAACAGAAACCCTGAACCCAAATCCCAGAGAACACACATCATTTTAAAATGTATACATTGTAATGCACTGCAGGTCACTTTGGATAAAAGCGTCTGCAGATGCATGAATGTCAAAAAGCCAAATAACAGACAATGTGTCCCGGTTTCACAATAAAAGTACAAAAACTCAAATTGCCCAACACATCTTAACTGCAAACCTACAATTTACAGTTGCAGTCCAAAGTTATTATATAAATTGCTTGTAGTGTATTTGTTTTTTTGTATTTTAATACAGTATATGTTTTAATAGATGGTTAATAATAACTTAATTTGATAAAACAACCTTGTTCAAAAGTTGACATACACTTGATGTTTAATACTGTGATATGTAAACCTGAATAACCAACAATGATGTTTTGATGTTTTCTGAAAGTTGTTCGTAAGTCTCTTTTTAGTCCTGAGATGCTAAAGTGCTCCAGAATGTCCACCTTTGATTTAGAGATAGAGACATGTTTGGACTATTACGAAAGTTTGGCTGATAAAGGCAAGATTTAGTAATATTATGGGTGAATGAAGAAGACAAATCAATTTTGTTTTGTGACAAACATACCTTAACTATCATTTATGTGAAAATAATCTGACTGTTGTTTTGATATTTCATGGCGAAATACTTGACAGTAAAACAAAAAGTCTGGCAACACAGCAAGCGAGGAATGAGAGTAGATGGGGGGGGCAGGTGGATTTTATTAACAGCATTTTTCTGATATGAGTAAAATTCCACAGCCATCGTGTCTCTTCCTGAGAAGAGGAAAACAAAGAAAAAAGGTTAGAAAAACAGTTCACATTCATTGTACCTCATCTTGAAAGGCTCTGTGACAATCTCTAAAAGTAAAGCTACACATAAAGAGGTGCAATATGTGGCTAAGCTAAAACAAAAAGTAAACAAGTACACTTAAAAACTGACTTATCTTTATGAAGCATTCCAGAAAGAGCACAACAAGCTGGGGAGGTAAAAATCCAAGGTCTAGATCAGACTAAATCATGAGACTGCAATAAAGACCGATGACCTCTGTACAGAGCCTCAAGGCAAACATGAAGGAAGATGAGAGATTTGTAACAGATCGCTTGTTTGTGTCCTGTATCACATGAACTTAATAAAGTGATCTTTATTACCTGCCCTGCAGATTTAAACCCGAGTGCTCAGAGTCTAAGTCTATGTTAGAACTTTTATTATTATTATTATATATGTAATAAATGTTATAACTTATGTCATTTTTGTTACTTTTTGTAATAGTTCATACATTAAAAAACATGCATTTTCTAAAAAGATGCCCACAACTCATATTTTCTCTTTATATATTTCAAAATAACAATTGCAGTTTAAAAGTGCAAAAGTAGTTCAATTATGAACACTGCACAATAAAGTGCAAGTGTAAATTATTAACACATGTATTTTTGTATAGTACTAACTGTAATGCAGAGCTCTTAAACTTGTGTTTATAACGGTTTAACTTTCATAAATTGTTATATTTCAAGTATTTACAACAAATAGTCAGTCTTCACCTAATGACTTAAATTGCACTTCATATTTCCTTTTTAATATTTTAAAGATATATTGGCTAAACTGCCTTTCCATTGTACACTACATTCAGACACGACTGTCAGAGTTCACCCCCTAGTGGCAGTCATAATGAAATTTCAGTTTAATTGTAAATCTGTGTCAACATAGGAGAGAGGCTCATTCCAGCACAAGAGCTATTCATCTACGAATATATTATAGTTTATAATTTACTTATCAGTAATTAAGTGTTTTTAAAGGATTGTTACTGATAAAGTAAAACAAAAAAGATTAATAATATCCCCCTTGCACCCAGTGTTTTGATTGGAACACACTGAAATACATCACTTCGGGTTGTTGTCACATGTGGTGTACTGTAGTCAGACAAATTTATTTTTTAAGGCATCCAAAGTTTGGATTAGAAGATAACGCACCCGCAGAAGGTTGGCACCTTTTAAGACAGTTTACTCATTTACCTAATGAAATGTTCATGAATTACACAGTATTAAAAAAGATGACACTTTAAAATCTTAAAATAAATACAATTTCTATAATCATTTAACCATTTTGTAATATTTAGTTTGTTTACCATGACACACAAAATGTGTTTTCTCCTGTATTGTCTTCTCCTATGCAAAAATATTACACCAAAACACAACATAAATTCACATTGATGTCAGCGGGGCTGTTGAACTTGGGGCTCAAGCCCCAGCCTCAGGTTTGCTCTCTCTGAAGGTTTAGAGATCAGGTTCAGAGCTCCCTTCGAGGACAGCAAGCTAAGTTTGTTTACCATTAATTATTAAGACTGAATGGGCCGGCAAACTAGTGAAACACCCACAGTTTTATAGCTAATGAAGTTCAACGCACATACCAACTCATCTTTCCCCCAAAAAGGGATAAACTTCTAACATGAATTAATGAATAAAACAGGAATACATAACTGCTCATCAACATGTAAATAATCTATAACTATTGAGAAGTGAAACTCATGAAACTTGAAACATAAAAAATTATAGTTTTATAACTCTGCCACTAGAGGTCATTTTAGGAACAGAAACACCAGAGTCTGGTGGGACTTGCTCTGCATCGGAAACAGCTGCAGGATGAAGATGACATCCATGTCTGAACTAGATCAAAAGACGCCTGTTTTGAGAAAGATCATCGATTTCTCTTTTCCTACCATCATAGACATTTACAACACGCTGCATTTCCATAGTCACCAGCACAGTGGATGACCCCACAGACCCCTCATATGAACTCTTCACCCTCCTCATGTTGGGCAGAAGATACAGAAGCATTGCGCTCAGTGTTGGGCAGTAGTGCTGCTGCAAGTAGTGAAGCTAGTAGTTTAACTACATTTTTCAGCAGTGTTGTGGTAGCGTTGCTGGTTTCTGAATCAAATAGCTTTTCAGTAACGAAACTGTTTTTTGACCAAGTAGTGCGGTCGCTTCCACACAAGCTACAATTTCCCAACCATTTCTAAAGACATCCTTAATTTGAGAATAAAATAGTGCGTTTTGAATCAATGCAGGATGGTGTTTGTCCTGTATTTTTGAGTTATGCAGTCTCTTGGTAGCTGCTTTGTCTGGAGTCGATTTTAAATGATGGTGAGAGAGAGAGAGAGAGAGAGAGAGAGAGAGAGAGAGAGAGAGAGAGAGAATAATTGACACCACAATTGAGTTTCAATTTCAACAAACCACCAGTATGGTGATGATCAGTGTTCCCTATCAAAAGCTTTACTCGATGCTGCGCTGCTAAGCGCTATGGGGAAACGTCTTTATTGTTGACCAGCTGAATATAGTGTGCAAACACGTCAATGGAATTGACCCGGAGGTATATAGCCTCGGTTGATGACGACATCACAGCGCACCCGATGCGAGGCTATAAAATAGATGAGCACCAGCTGTGTCATCAGGTCTTTTTATTTTCAGACCAACTACTGAATGTGTGTGTGCTACACTGAAATGCAAATCTCTCTCTTACCTTTTGAATTTTACTTGAGATCTTTGTTAGGAGTTAGATTCCAGCAAGATAGAGTGTCACGGAGTGACTTCAAGCAGCGGAACCGAAAGTGGCAAAGAATAGTTCCGCCCGGACAATGGTCCGTGAAACACCTCGTCACTTCTGGTAACTCTGGGCAACCAGATTTGGGCTTATTGAAAGCAGGTGTGTACACGAGCGTGGCGAGTGTTGATTGGGCGGGGATTGGGATTTAGTGGAAAGGAGGCATATAAATAAGGCACCCGAAGAACAGAAGGGGAGGTCGTTCCAGGAGTTTCCGTCCGCGAGTGTGCCTTTGGGCACCTGCTGTGTGGCCGTGAAAAGGGGAACGGGTGAAGGGAAGCACAACAACGAAACCGAAACTGAAACCAAGAGTTGAGCCGAGCATTGAAAAGCCACGTTGATCCGGCGTTAGCAGAGAGAGTACGGGGGCTGAAGAGACGGCAGTAACCTTCAAGGAAGGCGTCGAAAAGCCACGTTGATCCGGCGTTCGCGGAGAGAGTACGGGGGCTGAAGGAGATGTGAAGTGTTTATTTCGGCCAATGCTAAGAGTGAGACGGAGCGATCGGTGGGTTTGGAGAGACGTGATACTGTGGATATTGCAGACTGGGCCACGTGAAAACACGGAGTTGAGTATACCAATAACTTTTATTGAAGTGTTGTATTTACATGCGTTGTGTTCTGGGAAAGATAACACACATTTAAGAGCTGCTAGGACTGCAGTGGAAGGAGATTGTGCTGCCAGCCGTGTCTGACGTCAGATATCTGGGAAGGAAGTGAAAAGAGCCAGTGTTAATGAAATCGTGAGTACACAGAAATATTCATTGTGTCAGTGTTTACCTTGAAAGTGTGGAATACCAGTGTACCTCTTGTGAGTTGTGACTAGTGTGTAGGCGGCCCCATCGTGAAAGGATTGGTGGGTGAGCCGGAAACCGCTGAGGAAGGAACACGTTGCCGTTGTCATGGCTGTGACGCTTTCAGCCTGGCCGTCCGCTGCATCAGTGCCCCCAACGCCCAGGAACTATTCCCCGGACCCATGTGGTTCTGACCTTAATTCACTGTGAGTGTGTGGAGTGCAGTGGGTGAGTTCTTTCCCTTTGCTGTGTGTACACTTGGAAATTGCGGTGTCGTGCTGTGTCCATGTTGTCAGTAACCACCCCCTAGGCCGGGAAAGAAACCCTGTGGAAAAGAACGTCTACTGGTGCTGGTGCACGACCACTCTTCTACATACACGCCCGCTCGTGACTACTGACCCCTTTTTCTTGTATGCCCAAAGTAAAGATCCAGTGTGCCCTTCTGTACACTCACTTGCACGCAAGGGGAGGGGCTGTCACTCATGGTCACCCGACCTCTTCTCTGTCTTTCAAAGCCGAGGAACATTAAAAAGGATAGCTTAGCGAATCGTGTTTCCCCGCAAAGTGCTTGGGGATCAACTCGTCACACTCAGTAGCCCCAAGGGCGGACCTCAGCACTTTCATTTATAAAAAGAAACAATCCTGACGGTTCCACTCTTTACAGTAGGGCTCGCTGGCGTGGCGGGACATATCATATTACATCAGATTGCTCCGACCCCGCTGCCTTTACGAAGCCTCTTCACCTTCGCCGCCTCTGGGCTTGCGGGGGATGGCGGTTTTCAGCGTAATGTTAAAGGCCCCCTGTCTTCAATGTTAAAGGCCCCCCGTCTTCCTGCTGTCATTCAGGGAGCAGGGTTTTTTAGCATATTATTATTTTTCCCAAGAGGGAATAATGAAATTATTACCATTATCAGAGAGTCTGGCAACGTGGAAACTCCTGCCAGGCGTTTCTGCTTAGGTAATAAGCACACTACACATAGGATACATAATCCAATTTATTTGTTGTCCTCCGCAATTCAATTGCGTGATATTCACTTCCGTGAGACCGGAACGAACGCACGTACTGTTGCAAGAAATACAAACTCTACTGATGAAAGGGGCCATAGAACATGTTTCCCTTCCTGAGAGAAGGTCAGGCTTCTACAGCAGATACTTCCTGGTTCTTCCATTCGGCCTAGCTTTATCACCCCGCACATACACAAAATGTATGGATGCAGCACTGGCTCCATTGAGACTCCGGAGCATCTGTATTTTAAATGACATGGATGATTGGCTAATACTAGCAAAATCGCGAGAGGTGGCGCTCCAACACAAGGACATTGCGTTAGCACATCTACTTTCTCTATGGTTGAGACTCAACGCCAAGAAAAGCGTTCTTTCTCGTGCCCAGAGAACGACTTATTTAGGGATAGTTTGGGATTCGATTACGATGCGGGCACATCTGCCTCCAGCACAAATCGTGACCATTCAGCATACCCTGAGCAGAGTCAGGTTAGGCCAGGATCTCACTGTGAAACAATATCAGAGGATATTAGGGCTCATGGTATCAGCATCCACGGTGATTCCTTTGGGGCTGTTGCATATGAGGCCGTTTCAGTTGTGACTCAGAGCCAGAGGGTTTCATCCAAAGGCCAACCCTCAAAGGCTAATAAAAGTGACACGCCGCTTCGTACACTAACTATGTGGATAAGACCCCGGTTTGTTGCCTTGGGTCCCATGCTATGAGCGACTTGTCATCGCAAACTGCTAATGATAGACGCCTCTCTGACGGGCTGGGGTGCGATCTTAGATGGTGGTCTAGCTCAAGGAGAATGTGAGGGTCATCAGCTCGGTTGGCACATTAATTGCCTAGAGCTGATGGCTGTATTTCTGGCCCTGAAATACTTTCTCCCCCAACTGAAAAGCTGTCATGTCCTAGTGCGGGTGGACAACACAGCGACTGTCTCATACATTAGTCACCAGGGAGGTCTGCGCTCGCGCAATTTGAACAGGGCAAGTCCCTGTCACTCAGAACAGTGTACATCCCGTGGAACCTGTATGTAGGAGCAGATTTACTGTCCAGGCAGACATTATCGACTGGGGAATGGAAACCACACCCAGACATAGTGTCTCAGATATGGACCTGATCTAACAGAGAGGAAGTGGACCTCTTGGCCTCTTTTCAGATAGCTCAATGTCTCCTTTACTTCTCTCTGAGTCCCCCAGCCCCCCTGGGTTTGGACGCAATGGTGCACACATGGCCGGTCAAGCGCCTCTATGCGTTTCCTCTAGTGGCATTGCTCCTGCAGGTTCTAGCCAGAGTTCCCCAGCAAGGCTCTTACCTCTTACTGATAGCACTACGTTGGCCGAACAGAGTATGGTTCTCAGAGATAATATCTCTCCTCAACGGCTCTCAATGCGCCATATGATAATGCATCTCAGGCCCGACCTGTGGAATCTCAATGTTTGGCTCCTGAAGGGTACCAACTGAGGGACACAGGCTTGTCGCCTGATGTTATTTACACTATTTTGAGTGCTAGGGCTCCTTCCACTAGAAAGAATTATGCCTTTGAACCGCTAGAATCTGTGTCTGATAGACTTCTGACACTAAAGATGGTTTTTCTAATGGCGATAACTTCTTTAAAAAGAATTGGGGATATGCAGGCTCTGGCGGTCTTGCCATCCTGTCTAGATTTTGCCCCAGGAATGGTGAAGGTGATTTTGGATCCTTATCCTGATTACCTGCCTAAGGTTCCCTTTTCGACTGCACATCCGGTCATTCTTGAGACTTTCTGCCCTCCGCCGTTCGCCACGCCGGAGCAGGAGACATGCCACAGATTGTGTCCAGTCCGTGCTCTTCAGGCTTATGTCCACTGCACTAGCCAGTGGCGTAAGTCAGAGGAAATGTTTGTCTGTTTTGGGGGCTGCAACAGAGGTGTTGCGGCCACCAGGCAGTCCATATCACATTGGGTTAGGGATGCCATTGCTCTTGCCTATGAGGCCTGCGGTCAAGTCTCGCCAGCAGGTCTGAGAGCTCACTCCACCAGGGGAGTTGCCTCCTCTACTGCTTTAGTAAAGGGGCCTCCTTGCAGAGCGTTTGTGATGCGGCGGGCTGGTCCTCTCCGCATACGTTCATAAGATTTTAAAGCTTGGATGCTCATGTCACTCCAGGTCTCATGTCCTTGATTCAACATCTCTAGCTGCTGTCTAAACCATTTGTTCCAAGAGGGGGTATCCCCCACTGCTACTATTAGTAAGGGGTGCCTCCTTATAGGTGTTTGTGAGGCGGCAGGAACATCTTTTCCACACACATCCACTATTTTTAGCTTCGTTGTTTATGTCTGAGATTTCCTTGCGGTCCTTGTGCGCACACGTACACATCCGTAAGGGGTCCAGACATCTCCAAGCACGGCAGCGTGGGTATTGTTGTTCCCCATAGCGCTTAGCAGCGCAGCATCGAGTAAAGCTTTTGATAGGGAATGGAGGGGTTACTTGAGTGTAACCTTGTTCCCTGAAAAAGCGGAATGAGATGCTGCGCTGTCTTGCCGTACAGTAGATGTCCCAGGACTAGTCTTCAAACAAAAGATCTGATGACACAGCTGGTGCTCATCTATTTTATAGCCTTGCATCGGGTGCGCTGTGATGTCGTCATCAACCGAGGCTATATACCTCCGGGTCAATTCCATTGACGTGTTTGCACACTAAATTCAGCTGGTCAACAATAAAGACGTTTCCCCATAGCGCTTAGCAGCGCAGCATCTCATTCCGCTTTTTCATCGAACAAGGTTACACTCAAGTAACCCCTCCGTTTGCATTTGATCAGCTCATTTGCATTTTTAAGGACACACACAAAAACTGCAAATTTTCACACCTACAAAGTGTCAATTTTAACATGTCATAATAAATAATCTGTGGGGTATTTTGAGCTAAAACTTAACATATGAACTCTTTTGAAAAATTAATTTACATCTTAAAAGGTATTGTGACATGTCCCCTTTAATACACAGCTCTCATCAGTAGAAAACTGTGTGGTGTATCAGAGAGATACCCTGGAGAAAAGGAACATGGGAATAACATAACAAAGTGAAAACCAATATCTGTCCCACATACAGCACTGTAATACATCATAAAAGCCCACAAAAGGCCTTACTGAAAGAAGGTGGAGCTGATCTTGCCTTTATAGTCAAAAATACTGAAGGTGAGACTAACACATCTTCCTAAAAGATTACAGACATCAACAAGAATGAGGGGTGAGACAGTTTGAACTGTATGAGTATTAAATAAAATTAAATCCACAATACTTTAATATTATTTATATGCGTATGACTGCCTGGATGTACAAAACTTTCTTTTTTATATTTCAGCCCTTCTGATTTTGAGTTTTCTGGGATGTGCGCTGGCACAGAACAAGACTTTTTCATGGGATGGTCAAGAACAACCCAGTAAGAATGATACCAGTGAGAATGGTGAGTTCCTTAAAAAAAACGTAAAAAGCAATTTGTGATGAGGGAAGTAAAGAATGACAATGTTTCTCTCATTCAGTTTGTCAGACTGATGCAGCATCATGTGGCTGCTGTCTGATGCAGGAGCAGATGAAGAGGATGGAGATGTTCTTCAACATGAGCTTACATGAACTACAGAGCGGCCTGGAGAAAGCTCACGGCATTTTAAACAATATTCGTGGTGAGACAAGTTTTTGGAGCAACCCTTCAGTATTCAGTATAAAGTCACTTGCACTGCTATTTTCTTAAAAAATCTGCTTTTGAATTCAATATAGCCGGAATTGATTTGCCTTTCTGCCTATCACAGCCAGTCGCAGTGCCTTCTCCGTGGCCCTCACCGATGCACCCCTCTGCGTGGGACCGTATCGCAGCGACTCTGTGGTGAAGTATGGAAGTGTATTTATTAATTTAGGAGACGGCTACAGTTCCAACACCGGTGCCTTTGTAGCTCCACGCTCCGGCGTCTACAACCTGGCACTTACCGTGTATAGTGATGCTGGTGCTCCTGGAGCAAGACTTGCTGCCTGCGCTCGACTCCGGGTGAATGGGCGCACGCTGGCAACGCTGAATGAAAACAATCTTCAAGATCAGGAGGACAGTGTTAGCGCTGTGTTAGCAGTGCAGCTACATGCAGGGGACGCAGTGGATGTTCTTCTGCCGACCGGTTGCTTTTTGTGTGATGATAACAGCCATTACAATACTTTCACCGGCTTTCTGCTCTATACAACTGATTAGCACGGAGATGGAACTAATGTTGTTTTTGAAATTGAAAAAGTGCACAATAAGAGCGCAATAATAAACAGTTAAAGCTGAAGTGTGCCATTTTTTGTAGTGTATCTTACACTGAAAAAAAGTATTCATTCAATTTACTCATTTTTTTAAGGTAAGTTGCAATCAATATATTTAAGCTACATTTAAACAAAAGTTTTTTATTGTATTTTACTTTACTAATCTTTTTTGTTTAAATGTAGCTTAAATAAATTGATTCCAACCACTTACCTTAAAAAATTGAGTAAATTGAATGAATCTTTTTTTCAGTGATGTTGTAGATGTATTATATTCGGTGTGTTTGACTTTACATGGCACCGCACAGACCCATTAGCCATTGACTATTTGGTGATACTTTGATGTCATACACTGATGGGTCTGTCCGGCACGGCAAACACACATTTTGAGATTTCCAACACATCTCAAGTTTCCTGTGAGGTCCCAGCATGTTTCTTTCTATAACACCCTGCACCTGAGTTGAAGAATCAAAGTTTGCCAGGAATATATAAAAAAAAAAAAAACTACATTATTTAAACGTTACGATTCTTTGCTCTGACTTGTCTTCATCATCCATCATCTAATCTACACAGCAACAGTAAAGCAGTGTTGGTTTCCTTCTTCATTCTGATATTTATATCTTTGAGTTTATCAGACAGATATGAAATAAATCCATACTTAGCACATGTAATGATGATTTTTCTTTTCTCTATATAATAGCAAAAACTCAATATAAAATTGCTTAATGGTGAAATGTATTTGTGAGATGAATTACTGTGTTGTGTAACAATGTAAGGTATGAGGTCATATGACAATGACGTATCAGACAGTTTAAAGCTTTTTAAATGTACTGTATATTTAGACAACTTATCAGCCGTTAACATGGTGAGGACACTTTCAACCGTTACGCAACATGAGGCAAGAAGGGTTTTTTGCCAAATCTATTAGAAATATATTAGAAAATGTTATTTAGTTATAATGAAGATTTATATTTTTACACACCTCAGCTTCTAGAGAGAAAAGGTTAATATAGGAGACTACAGTAAACACACCCCGGCAGTGTAAAGCAGTCCCGTTGAGTTTAAAACCGCATTGTATTGTTATTGAATGATCAGTGTTTAAACTTCAGTCCTTCTAAAGCTGTTTGAAATCGTGAAAGCAACTACATTATATATTCAGCCTGATCTTGTAAATATTTTACTAACTTATTAGATAATTCGTAATAATTTGTATGAGATGAATATTGTTCAATTTTAGGGGAAAAAACTATAATAAACCCAGCATTAGTGCTAGCCTGGTTGTACTGTTAATACGTAATAATTTGTAACTGTCAAAAACACAAAACGTTATTACATCTTTTCAGCTACAACACGTATAACATTTCCAGATCTTTTAAGACCGTAAAGATTGCTATATCATTTCCCTTTAACCATTTAATCAATAATTTTACCTTTTTTACATTTAATTTTTTTGTTAATGCTTCAAACATTTTACATATAAAACAATCGATAATGTTACCACCCTAATCCTGTCGCAAATCTGTGACGTAGCACACAAGAGCCAATTAGCGTTTGATATCAGTGCCGTAAAGCAATGTTTCGTAAAGCTTCTTGAGGCACAATATTTGAATTCGAATTCAAAACGAGCACTAGATTTGACGTTTACAATCGCTGATGGGATCAAGATCGCAGGATAAAGGGTCAAATTTGGATCTGGTCCTCACAATCGTATGGATTTTTAAAATTTGCATTACAGCAAATTAATAAAATTAACTCTTTTGAGAATTTATGATGTTTTGGTGTAATTTTTATAATTTTTAAATGAAATAACACCTCTTCTTCTTCTTCGCTGGATAACTCCTCTCCCGGGGGCTCATCAGAAATATTATATATATAATAGTAAAGGGTCTAACGAATGAACACTTCGGGATCTTGCCGTTCTCACTGCCAGATGCGGCTAAAATCTACACAGTGCACCTTTAATAAAATTGTGTTAATTTTTTAGATCTTTTGCCCTCAGGGAATATGTCTGAATGATATAAGTTTTAAATTAATTTTGTAAACAAATTAAAGCTACATATAAAAACATGGCAAATTAAGAAAAAGCTGCCAATAAGAGCTCAGAATAGATGTGAACTTTAATGTTGTTTAAAAGTCCTATTAAGAAGATTCTGATAAAATGACTTTACTTTATGCAAATTAACTGTATGCAAATTCCAGACAAAACGCAACTACACTGACAATAGCCTCTTTCACACAGTTATTTCTGTAAATTACCATGAATATACCAGAAAGAAATTACCAATATATACAAAAATGTGCATACATCAATACCAAAATACCGCTAGGTGAGAAAGTGGAAGTTACCTCTAAATTGCTATGCGGCGAGCTCAGTGTTGTATTTGTAAACAATGGCGAGTTATAACTTCATATACATGGTCCGTATTTTGTTGTTTTCACTTCTGTGGCAAACACTGACAGTTGTGCAATTGCTCGTGACCAAACAACATTGCATTAGGCAATGTTTGCACATTAGGCTTCACAGAGAATGTGCGGAGGACGTGGGTAATTCGGTAAATAGATGGTAAGCTGTTTTAAACAACTTTGGTGAAGAGATGTGGACGTTACTTCAGGTGTGCTCTCCAGTGCGAGGGTACACGTGTCATCTGTATCATAACATTATGATTGGTCCGAAGCTGGTGTTCTGGCATCGTCCATTCTAATGCCGGTAATCCTTATTCTCTGTTCACACATAGCGCTTACCAGCCCTGCTGAAAAAACCAGCATACCAGCAAGACCAGCATATGTTGTGTTTTGGTGCTGGTTTGCTAGTTAACACCAGCTAAACCAGCATCAAACCAGCACCAGCATTAGCACCAGCTAAACCAGCACCAAACCAGCATTAGCACCAGCTAAACCAGCATTAGCACCAGCATCCCATGCTGGTCATACCAGCATATGTTGTGTTTTGGTGCTGGTATGCTGTGACCACCAGCTAAACCAGCATAGACCAGCATAATTCTCATGCTGGTCCATGCTGGTTTGATGCTGTTTTTTCAGCAGGGAGTAAATTACTGGTAATCTAACAACCTCTTACTGGTAAATTGGCAGCACTGATTTACCAGTTATCTGTTCACACGTGATCTATTAACTTCAATTTACAAGTAAAGACTCTATGGGCCCTATTTTAACGATCTGAAACGCAAGTACGAAGCGCAAAGCGCAAGTGAGTATGTGGGCGGGTCTTGGGCGCTGTTGCTATTTTCCCGGCGTGAGAAATAACTCTTGCGTCGGGCGCAAATCAATAAGGGGTTGGTCTGAAGTAGGTTCATTATTCATAGGTGTGGTTTGGGCGTAACGTCAAATAAACCAATCAGAACGCTATCCAACATTCTCTTTAAACGCAAGGGCGCAAGTTCCATGGCGGGTTGCTATTATTATGACGGATTTACCAGGCGCACGCCAGGAGCGGTTCACAGCCGAGGAGACCCCCGTTCTTGTTAGAGCAGTCGTTTTGTATGGGGATAGGTTAAACAGGCGTGAGAGGAAATAGCCACAGTCTCATCAGCTGGCATCCCCATCGTTGTGCCAAGTACAATGATGTCAGGAGACAGGGGAATCCCAAGCTTGCCAGCATAAATCGGGCACGCCGTGTAACGGGAGGTGGATCTGCCTCAGGACCTGACGCCAGAAGAGGACATCGCTGCGTCCCTCACCGCTGAAAGGGTTTGGGGGCTTTGAAATCGGACCCAAGAAACGCAAGCAAGGTCCAACCCCAAAGTACTCTTACAAATCAAGTTCATATACATTAAGGTTTCTTATGAAAACATTTTAATTATTATTTACATAAAATAAACGTAATACAGCCACACAACAAACTTATGAAAATATTTTAATCGTTATTTTCATGATAATTTTTTAACGCAGCCACACAATAAATAAAAACTATCACCACAATGCTCACCACTATGATTCCCCTTATCTCATGTGTTAATATTTTTTATTGTAACAATTTATGATTTGCAAAAATAACTGTTGCATCTGTGTAGATTAGATAAGCAAAGTGTATGCGCATTGTGCACGCTATACATTATGGTCAAGCATGCGCCCTTAAAATAGCATAATGAACAACGCGCCACTGACTTTAGACTTGTTTTTTTTGGTCAGTGGCGCAATTGTTTTTTGAAACTGCAAAATAGCATCAGGGATGGTTTGTGCCGGAACACGCCTCCTTTTTTGCGCTGAACCGCCCAGGGAGCGCAAGTTCATTCCCTAGTTTGCCGACGTGCATCTGTGGAGGGAAAAACCCGCTGTGCGCCGGTGCAAAATACGAATGATACATGCGTCACTGACAAAGTCAATTGCGCTGGGTGCAAGATAGGGCCCTATGTGTGAAGGGGACTATTGATAAAACCTAACCTAAGTGTGAGTTTATTTCGCTTTAAGTCACAACATAAATTCCTATAGCTACAATTGTGTTGGTTGCAATAATATTATTCTGTAGTGTGGAAAAAAAATATTGTTAAAAAATGAGTAAGAAAGTGACTCTAAACTTTTGACAAGTAGTATTTGACAAGTATCCTTATTGATTTATTTAATTTTATATTTCACCACTATTTCTGCAGGACATTTATAAAAAACATTCTGTGTGAATGACAAAGATTCATGAGTATCATTTTACAGAACTTCAACTCTTATTGTCAGGTTCCTCTATTACATGACATTGTTCTATTTAAACCAAGTGATTCTTTGTTGTTATTTCACTTCAATCTGAGCGAACAATCACAGTAAAGTAGCACTCGAGTCTGGGGACAATCATTCTAAAGGCTATGCAGCAACCCTGTAAACACCTTTAGATTCACTGGGCTACACCCGTTTCAGAGAATTGGGAAACATAATGAAATCATGATGCATCCTGATTGGGTAGCACTCTTCATTGAAGATAATAATAGACAAATGACTGAACCCAACTAATAGACAATCACCACAGGAGTTGATATCATCACCTGTAGTCTTTATAACTAGTCCACTAGTTTCTGAGAGGAAACATTAACAGTAACTAAATAACCTTCTCATCAATGGATCATAAATGGGAAAGAAGTTCTTCTTTATTTTACTCAGATCAGATGTTTTAGAGGTTGGGTCTTTCAATGATCAACTCCACCCACAACACTTAAATCTCGTGTTTTCTCCAGTATACCGGTCTTTGACTGTCTCAACCTTACTCTTCATGGGCTCTTATCTTCATCACAGTAAGTATTAAAAAATATAAGTATTAATATTCTTAATATTAAAAATAAGTATCACATAATATACTTAACTCATTCGAAACTAGTTTTTAGACAGTAAATATACAATTTAAGTGCATTTGTGCTTAAAACAAGCAAAAAAATCTGCCAATAGGGTAAGATTTTTTATTTTTTTATTTTTCTGGAATTAAGTGTTCAAGGTTTTTACTTACCCCATTGGCAGATTTTTGCTTTAAGTAAGAAAGTCATTTTTTGCAGTGTGATAATACAAGTTTGCAAAGATTTCTTTAGTAGGAAATACATTTTTTGAGACAAAAAGATTTTGTGTGTTTTTCAGAACAGTTTTCATCTGTATTGTGAGGATGAAGACCCTTACGCTAGCATCACTGTGTGTTTTGGTGTTTTTTTCCGACTCTGTGGCGTCCGGTGCCCTTGATCTTCTGCAGGACACTGCTGGTGAGTCATTTTATATTTCTGCTGATATCTGTTTATTGAAAATGCTTCTTCAAAATGTATGAACCAACATAAAGGCCTGTTTTTCTCAAATGATACTACAGCGAGTTGGACGGGGAGATTGCCGTGTGGTGGATGGGATTGTGAATGTGCATTCAAAGGACAGCAGGGTTGCTGTTGTGCTGCAAAGCCACTGTTTGATTTGGAGGAGTTCACCTTCATGCGTATGGTTGGCTTGTGGGATGGACTTTCTCGCCTTAACAGGCAAATACATGAAGTGACAGGTAGCCATCGCTATTGTTCACTCACTCTTTGCTAAACGTTTAAGAGCAAAATCACAAACTATTATTCTTGTATTCTCTCTCTGCTCCCTTTAAGCTGGATGTAAAATAGCCTTCACTGCTACTATTCTGCCGATGACTGGATGTCTTGGGCCTTTCACAAGCAACGTGTCCGTCTCTTACCAGTCTGTGTCACTCAATCAAGGCAATGGATACAATCCTGCACTGGGTGAGATGTTTGTCCAAATACTGTCTGTCCTTCTAATACACTTGATTCAACTAATCATCTCATCCAAGTGGAAGTATTGCCTAATTAACCTATTTTTTAGTAATGAGAGTAGATTTTGAACGGAACCTAAAACTTTAAGTGTCCTGCTATCTAATGAGTCTCACCCCACTAACACACGATGTACCAGCTAGTTGGGTCAGTTAGTAATCGCAACATTGTGACAACGTGATAAACATGACGTAAACATAACTGCAGAGAGTCCCAGGAAGGTTGGTTCCTTGCAGGAAAAGCCCTCACCATAAATCATATGTCACCCCGGTTGCTGCTTGAAGCAGTGTGCCTCTGAAAGGGACAACACTGGAACGGGGCAGCGTTACGGGAACTCCACACTTTTTAAGGTACTGGAATCTTGACAGCAACTCTGAGATGGTCATCCTCCTGCAGCGGGAACATGAGTCATCCACAAACACTTCCTCAAGGTGCGAGATGCCTAGAAATGTTTTTGATTGTGATACTCGACACCATTTAGAAATATATGGATGGAATTCCTTCTTTTAAAAAGGATCTGTCAATTCAATCCTTGTAGAGAGCAATGTACAAATACTGCTCGGCTTTTAAGTGAAAAGCTGAATATGCATTGCACCTGCTGCCTATTTATACCCGCAATGCGGTGCAGGGCAGTCAGAGGCAAATACCGCATGCCAACTATAAACTGTAAAAAAATATGGACGTAGGGTCCGTGATGTCACCCATAGGTTTGTGAAGATATTTTTTTAAGCCAATAGTGGCAGTGCCGCCATCTTGGCCGTGCGTTCCCACGCATCACTCGCAGATATCCGAAAATGGGTAAAGAGGCGGGACATGGGTGAAGCTGAGGTGGGTGGTTGCTGAAACCACACCAGCCTAGCTCGACTTTATTGACAGCAGTGGCTGTTCACCTGTCACTCAAGTGGCCACGCCCTTAATTATGCAAAATTTTAAGGTGTAACTCTTTCCCGCCAGCATTTTTCATGATTTCCACCAAAGTT